>NC_081569.1:50312161-50343328 GCF_022355385.1 Mustela nigripes | reverse complement strand
ACAAAACAAACTGAGGGTTGTTTTGTGAGATTAAGAGTCACTTATGGTTTGTCTCCCTCCCAATCCCATCTTGTTTCATTTATTCTTCTCCTACCCACTCATGCTTAGCGAAATAAGTCAAGCATTTCTTATTTTTTTTAAAGACTTATTTATTTATTTGACAGACAGAGATTACAAGTAGGCAGAGAGGCAGGCAGAGAGAGAGAGGAGGAAGCAGGCTCCCTGCTGAGCAGAGAGCCCAATGTGGGGCTCGATCCCAGGACCCTGGGATCATGACCTGAACTGAAGGCAGAGGCTTTAACCCACTGAGCCACCCAGGCGCCCCTACATTTCTTATTTTAATGTGTAGGTAGGTCTTTCACAGATAATGTGTTCTGTCTTCTTCAAATTCCTAATTAACCTCTCCATTTCAATTATTGCTATACATCATTGATTCTCAACTAGTATATACCAAATCAATAGGACCTTTTTACAAATTATCCTTGCCCTGAACCCTGTACCCAGAGATTCTAATTCAGAAGATGAATGATGGGACTTAAGCATGTCAATTTTTTAACAAAATCTCTATGGATAAGTTTTAGATATCCTTCCTCGTAGGCATTATGGCCATACTCAGGATAACATTTGCCAAATGATGCATAATCATTGTTGAACCATCTTTACCAAGCAACAAGTTTACATATCATCCAGTCACAGGTTCTTAAGAATGGAAAGAAACTTCTAAATAATCCCATTCAGCTATACACCCAATGCTTCACCCAACAACTGGTTCTCTGACCTATTGAATCCCACCTCATCCAGTGATGAGAAAGCTATTTGATTTCTGCCCAAGAAAAACCTCTTGTAGTTATGTGTGGTGATAGTGATGGGTGTTATTGGACCTATGCAGAGATCATGTTGCAATATATACAAATATTGAGTCATCATTTTGTACACATGAAATTAATAATTTTTATATGTCAATTACATACCCATAAATTTTTTTAAATGTCTTTAAAAGTTTGGGGGACATAGAGAACAATAAAATACACATGCTTATAAAATATATTAACAGGTCGAGGCTAAAAATAAACTCACCAGAACATAATCTTTTCATTTACTAACAAGGGACAATTAAAATCAAATTAGTCTAAATGATCATTATTTGTTTTACTTGCTTTCTTCCCAAGTCTTCTCATCAACAATATTGTAGAATAAATACCGAGACAACAATATGGCAAGAAAATCCTATGAATTTGGGAAGTTTTAATCAAGGCAAAGCATATTAGAGGATGAAAGAAAAAGGAACTAATTGTAGTAGGTTTGGGTAGAGAGCATATTAATATTAAACTAGTTCTCTAGCTATTTTGTGTTTTAGGAACTAGAATAGATGTCAAATGCTATCCTGGGGGGATTGATCCTGAAAGCATTTTTTAGAATGACATGACTTAAGGAAAGCAATTCTTAATTTGATGGGTCTCTAACCAGCCTATTTCTCTTTCATTTTCTGGTGGAATACAGTTGTAGAATGGATGAAATAAACAAGACCTATTGATATGCTGCCTACAAGAGACTCAGCTCAGACCTAAAGGCACAAACAGACTGAAAGTGAAGTGATGAAATTCACCATGTAAATGGAAGCAGAAAATTAAAAAAAAAATCTTCAGTAACAAGACTTATATCAGACAAAATAGACTTTAAAACAAAACTATAATAAGAGACAAAGATTTACAAAATGATAAAGGTATCAACCCAACAAGAGGATATAATAATTGGAAATATCTATGCACACAACACTGGAACACTTCAATACATAAAACAAATATTAACAGACCTAAGGGAGAAATTGGTGCATATACAGTAATACTAGGGGACTTTAACACTCTACTTACATTAATAGATCATTCAGACACAAAATAAATAAGGAAACAATATCTTTGAATGACATGTGTCATGTTCCATCATCATCTTAGATAATACAAATTACCACTTTCCTCTCTGTTTTCTGAAGCCTCCCTTCCTGGGGCTTCTATCCTTCTGCTTTCGTCCATTTATTTCTATCACCCCCTATGCCTGCTGCACAGTATCATCTTAAAAGTGCTTTGGTTGGAGCACTGGGTATGGTGCATAAACGATGAATTTTGGAACACTGAAAAGAAATAAAATAATATAAATGGAAAAAATTAAAAAACTAAACTGCCAAAAAAAAAAAATGCTTTGGGTCACCCCTACGCTGATTTCTTGAACGTGTCTCTTCCTCTTTGTTGCTTTTGCTGGCACACATCCTCCCATACTTTCAAAGAAAGGATACTTATAAAGTAAATTTTACAAATCTTTCCATAGATGAAAAGGTCTTATTCTACTTTCATACCTGATTGATGGTTTTGTTCTGTCTAGAATTCTAGGCTGAAAATCAGATTCAGAAAATTTCTACCATATTGAAGGACCCAGTGTTATTATTGAATACTTTAATGCCTTTTGAATTTTGTATATTTTTTGTGATCTATATTTTTTGTCTTTCTCAATAACTTAATAATTTTCTCAATCTCTAAGGTAATAAAATTTCATAATAATGTGCCTTACTTATTGTTTTCTCATCACTAGGGTGGGCACCGAGTACATCTTCTCTATCTGGAGACTTAAATCTTCCTGCTATGAGTTTTCCTTTCAATGTTTCTTTTAAATTCTTCCCCTCTGTCCTCTCTGTTCTCCTGGGACAAATATGAGTTGAATGTTTTACCTCTGGCTTATATTTTTCATGTATTTTTTATTTTTCATTTCTTTGACTTTTAAAATTCTACTTACATGAAGAACTTCTTTGACTCAATCTTTCAACCTTCTTTTGATTTATCTTAATTTTATTTATTATTCATTTTATTTAGTTTCCAAGGTTAATTTTTTATTGTTCATTTTTTTTAAATTTTTTATTGTTCATTTTTTAAAGTATCATGTTCTCATTTCATGATTGCAAATATTATCTCTGATCAATGTGAAGATATCAGTGGTTTCCAAAGTGAATTTTTTCTGCATCATCTCAGATTCCACCAAATTTCTTTGGGTGTTCCAAAATTCTCACTTTTTATCCCAACTATCTTATGTCTATTAAAGAATTCAGCACCCAAATTCTGCCCAAATGCTCTGGATCAACAGAGCAGATCTTACTAAACAATAGGCTGCTGGCCATAGTTCTAGCACAAAGGCAGCCATTCTATTTGTGATGTCCAAAGGCAGAAAGTGAAAGACTTTTCTCTAAAATAATTTAACTTCTTAATGCAAAGAGGTCAATACTCTGTTTGTGAAGCATATGCCTGTGTGAACATCTGAGAGTGAAAAGAGAGGAACCATGCCTGTCTCTTAATCTCCTTGTTACTAGTCCTGAACCTCACAATCTCCTTTACCTTGTGTCCTGGCATCTCAAACATGTCAAGGATTCTGGAAGATGAATCTTTCTATTTCTCCTCAGTCTCCCCCTCAGTTGCTCCTTCAGTGTTAGCCTTTTCTACCCAGCCAAATCAGTTACCACATCTGTGTCTTCTCTTTTCCAAACATTTGTTGTGATCTTTTGTCTGCAGAATCTGACTTCTGTCCTGTTTTCTTTGTTACTGTGAGTCTAAATGTATTTCACCTTTGTGGTTTTTGTTGTTGTCTTACTTAGATCTTAGGAGGGAAAGGGAAAACTAATGTAGACCAAAATTTTAAATATATAAGTTCAATATATTTATTTTTTAAATAGGTATTAATATGAAGGATAGTTTAATCCCTTTTCACAGAGGAAAGGTAATATGGAAAATAACCATAAGGAAATGCAACAAAATGTTAGTGGTGATCAGGTATGGAAAGCATGAGAGACCATTTAAAGAGTTTTCAAAAGTCTCACTCACCAACTACTGTCAACATCATAGTATCCACCTCCAGTGAAAAGGAGAGACTGGTAAATGTAATATTTCAGTGGGGTCAAGTCTCTGTTACTGAGGGGAAAAAAAGGAGAAACAAATACTGGGTTTACAACACATAGACTCTCACAAGAATCTATTGTGCATCAGAACTGTGCTAAATATGCAGAGTGGAAAAGAAGCAAGATACATTATATCCTTATAAGTTTTAGAAATGAGATAAAATCCATTAAAAGAATGAAACCAGGAAAAAATGTGTCTGATACCATTTTGTAAACTATATGGAGGTGTGCTTAAGGTGCACAGAAAATAAACATTGGATGAAATTAATCAAGGCAGAATTCTTTATTCTTTTTAAGATTTTATTTATTTATTCGACAGAGAAAGAGATCACAAGTAGGCAGAGAGACAGGCAGAGAGAAGGGGGAAGTAGGCACCTTGATATACAGAAAGCCTGATGCAGGGATCAAGCCCAGGACCTCAAGATCACAACCCAAGCCGAAGGCAGAGGCCCAACCCACTGAATTCTTGAAAGATGTGAGTCAAGAAAAAAGATCTAAAAATTTCCTCAAAATATAATCTCCCTGATATGAGGAAGTGGTGATGCAACATGGGGGCTTAAGTGGGTAGAAGAAGAATCAATGAAACAAGATGGGATTGGGAGAGAGACAAACCATAAGTGACTCTTAATCTTACAAAACAAACTGAGGGTTGCTGGGGGGAGGGGGGTTGGGAGAAGGGGGGGTGGAGTTATGGACATTGGGGGGTGTATGTGCTTTGGTGAGTGCTCATTCACAGACCTGTACCCCTGGGGATAAAATACATGTTTATAAAAACTAAAAAAATGAAAATTAATTAATTAATTAATTCGTTAAAAGAAATAAAATAAATAAATAAAGTTGCCTTTTCTAAAGACAGAGGCTACCCAGCTATACTCTGATCTTACAACAAAAGGGGCACCTGGGTGGCTCAGTAGGTTAAGTGTCTACCTTCCACTCAGGTCACTAACCCTGGGGTCCTGGGATCATGCCCCACATCTGACTTCTTGCTCAGCAGGGAGCCTGCATCCCCCCTCTCCCTCTGCCAGCAGCTCCCCTGCTGATGCTTGCTCTTTCTTTCTAATAAATAAAAGAAATCTTGAAAAATAAGATAAATTTATTTAAAAAAACACAACAAAAAAGTATCTATTTTGTCCTTTTTAAAAATTGAAAGTACTTTCAACCAAAAATTTATAATACTTCTCTTTGATTTAGTCATTTCAATAGTTTAAATGTCAATTCATTTTATTTGCTTTAATGAATCTATTCTGTGTACTGCAAAAAAAAAAAAGTAGGATAACTTTCAGTAAAAATAATATACTACTGGGTTGATAAAGTATTCAAATTTTCCAATCAGTTCTTTAAAATATTGCTCCACACCAAAATATGTTAAATGTTCCTTTTTTCCCACTTCTACAGAGACCAAACTTTGAGCAGTTTATGGACTTAAATCTAAACTCTCAATTGTATGCAGTGTATATTTCTATGTATGCATTTCTGTATTTGTTGTATTGTGTTTTCATTATCTCTTTATGAATCCATTTCCCCTACCATATTATGTGATATTTGTGGGGAAAGACTAGGAAAGGAAGGAAAGGATAAGGGAGGAAGAGAAGGAAGGGAGAGAAGGTGGGAGGGAGCAAGGAGGCAGTTTCTGGGGAGATACACTTCTGTTTTTAAGAGAAATGGTCAGGGGCACCTAGGTGGTTCAGTTATTAAGTGGATGCCTTCAGTTCAGGTCATGATCCTAAGGACCTGGAATCAAGCCCCACATCAGACTCCCTGCTCAGTGGGAGGTCTGATTCTCCCTCTCCTACTCCCCCTGTGTGTGTTCACTCTCTCGCTGTCTCTCTCTCTATGTTTCAAATAAATAAAATCTTTTTAAAAAGAGAGAGAGAGAGAGGTGGTCAGGTTCCTCAGAGGTATCTTTCTCTTGTAACCTCATTCTTAACCATTCATTATAGATTAAGAAAGCTTAATTTGAGTTGAAGAGGTCTATAGCAGTTAAATGAGATACTGAGTTAGAGTGTTTATTCTCCTACTCTAAAAGTAAGAAAAGATAAACCTTGACAATATGGAAAGGTCTAAGTTTAGCCCACCTAAAGACAGAAAAAAAAAATAGTCTCAATTACTGCCTGTTCAATGAAAGCTACAAGATAGTTGAATTTTAAAGCCTATTCCTTAAAATCATTAATAAGTTACAGACCGTTTAAGGTATCAGCTAATTCTCCAATTCTGCCATTCTGATAAGCTAGCCCTTCTGTTTTTCCTTCAAGGAGACCTTGCGGCTCCAAATCCGTTTCATGGCATTCTTTACATCCGCATTCCTCAGAGTGTAGATGAGTGGGTTTAACATTGGGGTGATGGTAGTATAAAACACAGACACAGCCTTATCCAGTGGGAAAGTAGTGGATGGACGCAGATAAATAAAGAAACAAGGGACAAAGAAGAAAGTCACTACAGTGAAATGAGACCCACAGGTAGATAGAGCCTTGCGCCGGCTCTCTGAAGACCGCTTGCGAAGACTAAATAGAATAACAGTGTAGGAGGCCAGAAGAATGAGGAAACACCCCAGAGCGATGAGACCACTGTTGACAACCACTAACATATTTACCAGGGTTGTATCAGCACAGGCAAGGTTTAGGACTGGGTGGACATCACAAACGTAGTGGTCAATGACTTGATTATTGCAGAAAGGTAGCTGAAAGGTCAGGAAGGTCTGAACAAATGAATGACCCAGGGCTCCCAACCAGGACAGTGATGCCAGCACAATACAAACATTGGCACTCATGATGGTAGTATAACGGAGAGGTTGGCAAATGGCAGCATAGCGGTCAAAAGCCATAATGGTCAAGACAAAAATCTCAGCACAACCAAAAAAGTGGAAGGTAAACATCTGAGTTACACAGCCCCAGTAGGAAATGGTCTTTTTCTCAGAAATAAAGTCTGCAATCATCTTGGGTGTTGTGGCTGAGGCATAGGCAATGTCCACAAATGACAGGTTACTAAGGAAGAAATACATGGGTGTATGGAGTCGGGGATCAGAAAAGACCGTAAGCAGAATTAGCAAATTTCCCACCATGATCACGATGTAGAAGAGGAGGAATAAGGCAAAGAACATCAGTTGCATTCCAGGATCTTGGGAAAGTCCTAGGAATATAAACTCCGTGACATTGTTAGCCACTTCCGTGGGGACCCAAGTGATACTGGTTTGGTGGCTCTGGTTCCCTGAAAAAATGAATAAATACCACAAACCACTATAAGCATGGTAAAGCCTAACTGGAAGAGTCTTGTGAAAATATTTAACTGATGTTAAGTAGTAAGTGAAATTCTTCATATTTCTTGAACATAGTTAATAGGTATTCTCCTCTCCATTAATTTTTTATCACATTATTTGCCCATATGGGATTTTCTGTTACACCTAAACCTATATTTCTCAGGTGTTTAATGTGTGTAAGAATAGTGTGCCATGGGGCGCCTGGGTGAACGCTGTTGGGCATCTGCTGCTGTGTTCTGCTCAGGTAATGATCCCAGGGTCATGGTATCGACTCCTGCATAGGGCTCCCTGCTCCCCGGGGAGCCTGCTTTTCCCTCTCACTCTGCCTGCCACTCCCCTGCTTGTGCTTGCTCTCTCTCTCTCTCTCTCTCCCCCTCTGTGTGTGTGTTTCAAATGAATAAATAAAATCTTCAAAAAAGAAAAAAAGACAAGGAATAGTACACACCATATAAGTGCTAGAAGAATCACCCATGAAGCACTTAGGTTACATGACACATTGTAAATGAATATATAATTATCGTCACCCATCTTATTGACTGGAGAACATGCTGAATGGAAGAGGGAGAAAATCTGGATAAGAGTCCTCTTAGGACACTAAACTCCTTACTATGCCCATCTCCTAGTTCCCGTTTATATGTATTTCCAAGCATTCCATGTTTAGAAAATATGTCTACTGCTGACACCCACCCTCTCAAATACATTCTTTGATTACAGTATTACCAGAATATAGTCCATATTCTTGAACGGTTTCCCTTAAGAGTTTAGGTAGGATGACCCAAAAATGTTTGAACAGCTGCTATATTCTTTCTGAATAGTGACAATCTCAATGTCATCTGGGGTCCCCTCGGAGGCTGAGAAAACTATTCCAACTCTAAGACCCAAGATCTTTCTACTATCTTCACTGGAAGAAAGATCATAGGATTTAAAGGTAGAACAACATGGCCCGACTCAACAGCTCTGCCTCTTACAGGCTGTGTGATCTTAACATAATTTTTCTCACTTCTATTAACTTCAGTGTCTTCCCAGGGAAAAGATAATGCCACCCATGTGAATATCCTATTAATTAATGGACATAAAAGCAACAAGTTACCAGTAAATCTAAGTCATAACCATTTCAGTGAAAGAATAGCAGAAGCATCAGTATCAAATGTCTGAACATTGTGGACCAGGGCCTCTATGGGATGGATCATTTCCAATGGTCCATCCACATTCTTAGGTCAGATTTAGTCTCTCAGATAATTCCAAAGAGTAAATACTAGCTATAATGGTGTTAAAGAAACAACTTCATAAGCCCACCTAAATTATTTCAAATCAAACAAATTACAAGACTGCAGCTCCCTAAAATCCTCTGGGAAAGAGATTTAGTCTTTAGTTTCTTCTGTGAGTGATCTGCAAGGAAGAGAGATCAAATATTCTGGATCTCTTTCCTAACATGAAGTTCCCTCCCACAGCAAGCTCTTTGTGCAATAGTATCCTTGACTTCAATATCCCTCATAGAGACATTAAGACACATGTACATGTTTTCATGTCTCTGGTCACTTGACATCATTTTATTACCTGCCAATATTTTGAACTTATACCTATAGAAACATTTAAAGTACCAATTTATCCTGTTCCTGTATTTTTCTACAACTGAGGGAGTAACTTACTAAATATTTGTGGAACAAAGAGATAAGGAATATTGGGACGCCTGAGTGGCTCAGTTGGTTAAGCAGCTGCCTTCGGCTTAGGTCATGATCCCAGCATCCTGGGATTGAGTCCCACATCGGGCTCCTTGTTCAGCAGGAAACTGCCTCTGCCTCTGCCTGCCACTCTATCTGCCTGTGCTCACTCTCTTTGACAAAAAAAAAAAAAAAATGTTTAAAGAGATAAGGAATATGAATAAGTAAAGTCTTGAAAAAAAAATCTGGCCATGTGTACATGTAGCATAACACAGACTATTTATGGTACCATCTATATCATCTACACTTCACACAACACCAATATTTATTCATCCTTTCAATTGAAATATTTATGGAGCACATTTGCCATATCCGGTATTATGCTATGAACATGAAAAGATAAATAAAACCCAATACCTGGCATAAAGCCTTTCATTTTAAAGTAGTGCCTTTAAAAGACCTTCTCAAATCCTCTTAGACTGGACCATAACTTATGTAAATCCTATACTAATGCAAATGAAAAACAAAAACAAACAAACAAAAAAAACCCTTAGTGATCACTTGACTTTATTTCACTCATCAAACCATTGGTGAAAGTAAAGTTCAGGGAGGAAACTGAATTATCTAGGCTGCACTGTTTAGTGTAAACCTGGAACTAAATTCCAACTTAAATAATATTGATACACTTTAAATTACAGTAGACTATTTCCTAAATTACTTAATAGAATTATTAGAACAGGGGAACTTGGGTGGCTCAGTTGGTTAAGCATCTGCCTTCAGCTCAGGTCATGATCCCAGGGTTCTGGGATAGAGCCCCACATCAGGCTCTCTGCTCAGAGAACAGCCAGCTTCTCCCTCTCCCTCTGACTGATGCTCTGCATACTTGTGCTCTCTCTCTGTCAAATAAATAAATAAAATCTTTAAATTAAAAAAAAAAGAATTATTAGAACAGATGTTATAATTGGTTGAAAAATTTGAAGATTCCTTTTTATTCCTGAATATGATTTGACTATATTAAAATTGCCCTTGCCTTTCTCTCTGGTTGTTAACTTGTCATTAAAGATGTGAAACTTACTCTGGCCATCTTGAGTCTGGTCCCACGACATGGATTTGGACAATCTCAGATCTTCTTGGATCAATAAACCTTTCTGAGATGAAAATGGGCTCTCCATCTAGATATTGATGCTAAAAGATTGAAAACTATATAGTGATATTCCTCTTATGTGTTTGTCCCATTTCACTGAAGAATTATACCTATAGACTGAGAAGGTGTTCTACTGAGAAGGTGTTGTACATTATTTGTTCTCTCTCTCTTTCTCCTCTCTCAGAGTATTTTATGGCTTCTAGCTGTGCCTTGGCCTTCTTACCTTGGTCTGTAATACTTTATTTCTTTATTCCTGACTTCCAAGAAAGAGATTCTGCCAGCAATCTTTATGCATCATCACAGCCCTGAGGGAATGGCTAGACAGGTGATTAGGTAGCATCTGGAGAGTACTGTTAGAGAAACTGCAAGTATAATTCCCACTAAGAGACCCCTTGTAAGACTGTATTGGAGTCTACTTGGTAAATTACTTATTAAAAATATGCAGGCCATTTTTACAGTGTTGCACCATTTACTCAAAGTTGGTGCAAGGGAAGGTAATTGATGCTCTGTGTCACTATATTGCACCAAAAGCCCAAGTACAGTAGTTTCTAAAACCATTAAACTGTTTTCATTTAAAATTTCATTTTAAAATTTCCTGAAGCTCAAGTACACAAGCAAAATCTTTTTTTTTAATTACTAAACAGATTTATTTTTTTTTGTTTCTTTTCAGCTTAACAGTATTCATTGTTTTTACACCACACCCAGTGCTCCATGCAATACTTGCCCTCCCTAATACCCACCAACTGGTTCCCCCAACCTCCCACACCCCGCCCCTTCAAAACCCTTAGGTTGTTTTTCAGAGTCCATAGTCTCTCATGGTTCACCTCCCCTTTCAATTTACCCCAACTCCCTTCTCTCCATCTCCCCATGTCCTCCATGTTATTTGTTATGCTCCACAAATAAGTGAAACCATAGGATAATTGACTCTCTCTGCTTGACTTATTTCACTCAGCATAATCTCTTCCAGTCCTGTCCATGTTGCTACAAAAGTTGGGTATTCATCCTTTCTGATGGAGGCATAATACTCCATAGTGTATATGGACCACATCTTCCTTATTCATTTGTCCGTTGAAGGGCATCTTGGTTCTTTCCACAGTTTGGCAACCATGGTCATTGCTACTATAAACATTGGGGGTACAGATAGCCCTTCTTTTCACTACATCTGTATCTTTGGGGTAAATACCCAGGAGTGCAATTGCAGGGTCATAAGGAAGCTCTATTTTTAATTTCTTGAGGAATCTCCACACTGTTCTCCAAAGTGGCTACAACAACTTGCATTCCCACCAACAGTGTAAGAGGGTTCCCTTTCTCTACATCCTCTCCAACACATGTCATTTCCTGTCTTGCTAATTTTGGCCATTCTAACTGGTGTAAGGTGGTATCTCAATGTGGTTTTAATTTGAATCTTTAATTTGAATCTTTAATGGCTAGTGATGATGAACATTTTTTCATGTGTCTGATAGCCATTTGTATGTCTTCATTGGAGAAGTGTCTGTTCATCAAGAACAAAAATAAAACTGGAGGCATCACGTTACCTGATTTCAAGCTTTACTACAAAGCTGTGATCACCAAGACAGCATGGTACTGGCATAAAAACAGACACATATACCAGTGGAACAGAGTAGAGAGCCCATATATGGACCCTCAACTCTATGGTCAAATAATCTTCTTTTGGGACTTCATCAAGATCAAAAGATTCTGCACCGCAAAGGAAACAGTCAACAAAACAGAGGCAAACCACACAATGGGAGAAAATATTTGCAAATGACAGAACAGACAAAAGGTTGCTATCCAGGACCTATAAAGAACTCCTCAAACTCAACACACACACAAAACAGATAATCATTATCAAAAAATGGGCAGAAGCAAAATGTTTTAAACTGGTGACACAGTAAAGATATTGTCTCAGTCATATAAATATATATATATATATATATTTTTTTTTTTTTTTAAACAGGGGGGAAGAGAATTTTTTTAAAGATTTTATTTATTTATTTGACAGAGAGCGATCACAAGTAGGCAGAGAGGAGACAGAGAGAGAGAGAGGAGGAAGCAGGCTCCCCGCTGAGCAGAGATCCCAATGCAGGACTCGATCCCAGGACCCTGAGATCATGACCCGAGCCGAAGGCAGCAGCTTAACCCACTGAGCCACCCAGGCGCCCTGTCTCGGTCTTATATTGACATGAATGAATTTCTAAGGGACTTGGGTCAAGGGATCTTGACAAGATTTGAGGATTACACTTCTGTGATCTAGTAGAAAACTGTTACTGAATTACAGCATGAAATTCCAGGTCATACCTGAAGTTCAGTGAGTTTGAGTGGCACAACCTCAACAAAGAGAAATACAGTAACTCTAATAGCATTCATCTCAGTAAGGCAGAAAGAATTATCATGTTGCAGCACAGATGTACACTTTTGTTGTTGTTGGCAACAGTTTATTGTACTATACCTCTCTAAGTTACAAATAAAGGGGCTGTTTAGAAAAGGAATGGCCAAATGTGGAAGTACTGTTTTAATAAACTCCCACTCAAATTCTTTCTGAGATGAAAATCTGTCAGTGCTTCTCTCTTTCTGTCTCTTTTGTGCTGTTTCCTTCCTTCCTCCTTCCCTTTCCTCTTCCCTAGGTTCCTTTTTTCCTTCACTTCCTATTTTCCTTTCTTTAAAAACACATCTCATCAGTCAGAGAACGTCAAATGGGTGATTTTGTTTATATGTGGAATCTGAAATGCCAAACTTATAGAAACAGAGAGTAGAATGGTAGTTACCAAGGAGGGTGGGGTGGGGATTTAGAGATGTTGTGAAGGAGTACACACTTGCAATTAGAAGACAAATAAACTCTAGGGATATAATGCATAGAATGGTGCTTATAGTCAATAATTACTTTAAACCTGCTAAGAGACTAGATCTTAAATGTTCTCACCACAGAAAAGAAATGATAATTTCATGTGATAGAAGTGTAAACCAAAGTTATGGTTGTATCATGGTGCAATATATAAATACCAAATTAACAAGTTTTACAACTTAACATTACACATTGTTATATTGTCAACTATACCTCAATTTGGAAATAAAAAATAAAGATTTATCAAGCATTTATTCTTGGCTGGGCACTGTGCCAGATCCTCCAGATTCAAAGACCATTGAATGATGGGGTATCCCAATTAGCGAGAAGAAAATTGCAATAGATATGCTGAGTGTTGTGCTCATTAAAGATAAGCACACCATGCTACAAGAATTCATATGAGGACCAATTAATAACACTGTACAAGAATAAGATCAGAGAAGACTTCCACGAAGACAAGACTCTTAATCTGAGTACTAAAGGCAAGAAGTGGGTAAACAACTCTAGTAAAGAAAGCAACATCTTTAGCAACATAGAGATATGAGGAAACTGCAAACTGTTCAAAGGCTCATACAAGGGGACAGTACTAGGGCAGTAAGTGGGCACCGGGAATAAGACTTGGTCTCAGAACAACCTTAGTCTTTAGAACTGGACCCAAGATTGAGAGTGATAACTATATCACAGTGAATAATGTGGGGACTCCTTGTTATTAACCTAGATTTCCCTATCCCCACACACACTCTTATCCCTATAGATACCCATGATAACATTTGTCTCAGACTGCAGGACAAGATGGAATTTGCAGATGAGAAACCATATACCTGAAAAAAAAAATTGGAAGAGACTGATAGAAACAGGAAAAAGTTATTTACTTGAGAAGAAAAAGATTGCACTATGTTTCCATTATAGATTTCACCATTTTTTCTAAGTAAAAGAATTTTACAAGTTGACTTCTTTATGGTATAATTACAGAAAGCTTCCTGGAAAAATAAAGAGCATAAGGACAATAAATCAATAATTGGCAAGACTATAAATAAAAAACAGATAACCTGGATAAGCCTATTCATTAAGGAAAAATTGTTGAAATCTAATCTAATAAAAAAAATCTAAATAAAATGTGGAGATAGCTAATCGTAATGTATCAGCACTGGCTCACTTGTCTGAGAAATACACCACATGGTGTAAGATGCTAACAATATGGCAAATGGCATGAGCCATACAGAAACTCAGTACTATCCTTGCAACTTTTCTCTAAATTTAAAATTGTTCTAAATATTTTTAAATTATTTAAATTAAAAATGATGGCCTCAAAAGTATGATGTTAAAGCAGACATTTTTTAAAAACACTAAAAATGTGTTTTGAAGATTCATGTATCACTTAACATGCAGTTCTTGTGTCAAGGTTGGTTTCAATATGAAGGGAGGAGTTCCTAAGGATTTTACTGTCATATGGCATGGGTCCAGAGTCAAATGCTCTAATTCATCTTTCTGCACTGCATTTCACTAGGTTCAAAGAATTGTATAGCCTTTTATCAATCTTTGTTTCTCTTTTAACATAACATTTAATAATAATGGTAACATAAGCAGTCAATACTTAAGTGCTTATGAGAGCTTTACAAGTATTATTTTACATAGTTTTCTTGAGAACACTATGAGGTGTATGTTGTTATTGTCCTCACTGCATACTCAAACAAGCGTCAAGAAGTTATGTTGCTTGCACCCTGGTGAGTGACGAGCTGGGCATGATGAAGCTGTTTGACTCCACAGTCCATTGCTCTATTCTCTCCTCTCTGCCCTACTTTTCCCAATTATCTGACTCAGATGTTATCTGAGAATGATTTCACATTTTCCTGGTGTTTCCTGAAAGACTTTATATAAAATTAGATACTTAGGTAATCTGTTGATGCCTGGTGGAAAATCCAAATGGCAAGTTGTCTACCACATTTCCTGGTACATAATAGGCACTCAGCAAACAGTTGTTGAATTAAGAAATGGATAGTAAATTAATAATAATAAATAGTAATAAATAGTAAATTAATTAATAAATTAATGGGTGAATGAATATTAAAAGATAAAAACATCCCTAGGAGTTATTTATTAGAGAAACATCTCCCAGGAAATGTTTTCTATAATTTATAAATTAAAAGCAAGTGTTTTGGTGGCATGCTGATATCTCTCCAATAATAACTGCTCATTTCTAAGGTTCTTAAAGGGAGAAATTTGATAATGGGAACTTTGATTTTTTTACCACCTTTACCCACTCACATAATGTGTACTTTGGAGCTAGGTGATGACAAACACGTTACTTAATATTCTGGAAATATTAAGTCAGTTATCCTCAAATGGTTTCAGGAATAGGACTTGTCTTTGTCTCCTTTCAGTTATTTCAATACCCCTGAAAGGACGCATGAGCTGGAAAGAAGGAGCAGATCTACCTCAAATATCTGTGCTACCCAGAGCAAGAATACAAATGGACCCCATGTAACATATGTCTAAAAGCTTTAAATCAATGTAACAAAATTTGAATAAGTTTAAATTTTCATACTCAAAGAACAATGTTCTCATGTTCTCATAATTACTACAAGACCAATTTCAAATTTACAATTTTAGGCTCCTTCACTAGGTGTAGGATATAAGTGATGAGTCACTGAACTCTACTCCCGAAAACAATATTGCACTGTATGTTAAAGAACTAGAATTTAATTAAAATTTAATTAAGTAATTAAATAAAATCCTCAAACTCTTTACATTTCTACACCAGACATGACAGTGTGAAAAGAGAAAGCCCTGCCCCTCAGTCCCCAGCCCACCTCTTCTCTTGGGTCTAAATCCCAACACAGGTGGTCTCTCATGTGTGAATATGAACTCTGCCACCCAGATTTCCAGACTCTGTACCCTCAGTTTACACACAGTGCCTTCAGCCTAAAAGTTCCCATACAAGTGTAGGCATTGCTCTCAGAGGACAGAAATAAAGGAGAGGCTCAGGCAGGCCCTGGAAGTGCATTCAAGGTATTTGAGAAGAGAAATCTGGAGATGATAGCAATCATGTACAGTCTGACAAACAGAAATTCTAATAGCTTATTGATAAAGAAAATTTTAATATAGGCCATTGATAAAGCAAGATTGGAGAATTGAAATTGCCAAAGGCAATATACATAATTCTTGTTTTTTTCTGAATATAATGTTACCAATCCCAGATAACAACAGGACAATTCAAATGATATCCCAAGACTCTAAATTTTTTTATAAAAGAAGAACATTAGAAAAAGGGATGTGGGGGCGCCTGGGTGGCTCAGTGGGTTAAGCCGCTGCCTTCGGCTCAGGTCATGGTCTCAGGGTCCTGGGATCGAGTCCCGCATCTGGCTCCCTGCCGAGCAGAGAGCCTCCTCCCCCCTCCCTCCCTCTCCGCCTGCCTCTCTTCCTATTTTTGAATTCCTCCTTTAAAAAAAAAAAAAAAAAAAAAATCTAAAAAAAAAAAAAAAAGAAAAAAGAAAAAGGGATGTGGCACCCTACTGTCTGTCCATTCCAAAACTGCTAGAACTCATACAGTATTTCAATAAAGTGTCAGGGTATAAAATCAATGCACAGAAATCAGTCACATTTCTTTACACCAAGAATACAGATGAAAGAGAAATTAAGGAATCAACTCCCCTTACAATTGCACCCAAAACCATAAGATACCTAGGAATAAACCTAACCAAAAAGGCAAAGAACCTCTACTCAGACAACTATTAAGTACTCATGAAAGAAATTGAGGAAGACACAAAGAAATTGAAAAAATATTCCACCCTCATGGATTAGAAGAACAAATATTTTGAAAACGTTTATGCTACCTAAAGCAATCTATACATTTAACATAAATTCTATAAAAATATCATCAATTTTCTTCAAAGAAATGGAACAAATAATCCTAACATTTATGTGGAATCAGCTTTGTAGTAAAGCTTGAAATAAGACCATGTGATGCCCCCAGTTTTGTTTTTCTTTTTCAACATTTCCTTACCAATTCAGGGTCTCTTCTGATTCCATACAAATTTTAGGATTGTTTGCTTCAGCTCTTTGAAAAATGCCAGTGGAATTTTGATCAGAATGGCATTGAAAGTATAGATTTCTCTAGTCAGTATAGACATTTTAACAATGTTTATTCTTCTGATCCATGAACATGGAATGGTTTTCCATCTTTTTGTGTCTTCCTCAATTTCTTTCACGAGTGTTCTGTAGTTCTTTGAGTACAGATCCTTCAATGGATGAATGCATAAGGAAAATGTGGTCCATATATACTATGGAGTATTAGGCCTCCATCAGAAAAGATGAATACCTAACTTTTGTATCAACATGGACAGAACTGGAAGAGATTATGCTGAGTGAAATAAGTCAAGCACAGACAGTCAATTATCATATGGTTTCGCTTATTTGTGGAGCATAAGGAATAACATGGAGGACATAGGGAGATGCAAAGGAGAAGGGAATTGGGGTAAATTGGTGGGGGAGATGAGCCATAAGAGACTGTGAACTCTGAAAAACAATATGAGGGTTTTGGAGGGGTGAGGGTGGGAGGTTGGGTGAGCCTGGTGGTAGGTATCATGGAGGGCATGTATTGCATGGAGCACTGGGTTTGGTACATAAACAATGAATTCTGGAACACTGAAAAGAAATTTAAAAAATAAATAAAATTTTTTTTTAAATTTAAAAAATTTATATGGAATCAGAAAAGACCCCAGACGGGGCGCCTGGGTGGCTCAGTGGTTTAAGCCGCTGCTTTCAGCTCAGGTCATGATCTCAGGGTCCTGGGATCGGGTCCCGCATCGGGCTCTCTGCTCAGCAGAGAGCCTGCTTCCCTCTCTCTCTCTCTGCCTGCCTCTCCATCTACTTGTGATTTCTCTCTGTCAAATAAATAAATAAAATATTTAAAAAAAAAAAGACCCCAGACAGCCAGAGGAATGTTTAAAAAGAAAACCAATCTTGGCAGCATCACAATTCCAGACTTCAGGCTCTATTACAAAGTCGTAATCATCAAGACAATATGGTGTTGGCACAAAAACAGATACATAGATCAATGGAACAGAATAGAGAGCCCAGAAATGGACCCTCAACTCTATAGCCAACTGATCTTTGACAAAACAGGAAAGAATGTTCAATGGAAAAAAGACAGTGGTGTTGGGAAACAAATGGTGTTGTGAAAATTGGACAGCCAGATGCAGAAGAATGAAACTGGACCATTTCCTTATACCACACACAATAATAGACTCAAAATGGATGAAAGACCTCAATGTGAGAAAGAAATCCATCAAAATCCTGGATGAGAACACAGGCAGGAACCTCTTCAATCTCAGCCACAGCAACTTCTTCCTAGGAACACTGCCAAAGGCAAGGGAAGCAAAGACAAAAATGGACGATTGGGACTTCATCAAGATGAAAAGCTTCTGCACAGCAAAGGAAACAGTCAACAAAACCAAAAGACAACTCACAGAATGGGAGAAGATATTTGCAAATGACCTATCAGATAAAGGGCTAGTATCCAAAATTCATAAAGAATTTATCAAACTCAACCCTTAAAGAACAAATACTCCAATCAAGAAATGGGCAGAAGACATGAACAGACATTTCTGCATAGAAGACATACAAATGGCCAACAGACACATGAAAAAGTACTCAGCATCACTCAGCGTCAGGGAAATGCAAATCAAAGCACAATGAGATACCACCTCACACCAGTCAGAATGGTTAAATTAACGAGTCAGGAAATTACAGATGCTGGTGAGGATGCAAAGAAAGGGGAACCCTCCTACACTTTGGTGGGAATGCAAGCTGGTGCAGCCACTCTGGAAAACAGTATGGAGGTTCCTTGAAAAGCTTAAAGTAGAGCGATTCTACAACCCAGCAATCTCACCATTGGGTATTAACCCCAAAGACACAAATGTAGTGATCCAAAGGGGCAGATGCACCCAAATGTTTATAGCAGCAATGTCCGCAATAGCCAGACCATGGAAAGAACCTAGATGTCCATCAACAGATGAATGGATAAAGAAGATGTGAGATATAGATATAGATAGATATTTATATCTATATATAGATATGATATAGATATATACTTATATCTATATATAGATATAGATAAATATTGAATACTATGCAGCCATAAAAAAGATGAAATTCTGCCATTTGCAATGATGTGGATGGAACTAGAGGGTATTACGCTAGGTGAAGTAAGTCAATCAGAGAAAGACAATTATCAGATAATCTCTCTGGATATTGACTATAGGCAAAGGACCTCTGTGGAAATGTTGTAGAGTCAAAGAGGAGAATGTGGTCCATACCAGGGATGGTAAGGAAAGTGTGATCCACACAGGGATGCCAACCCCTCCTCACTCATCTTAGTAAGAAATCATCCAAGCTCTTACAAGATCACAGGTATTGCAATATACCTAGTAAATCTTATTATTTGGTGGAGTTTCAAATATTCATTTCCTGAGTTATGTGTTTCAGCTAAGTAATTTTGAAATACTCTCCATCACAACTGATTAGGAAATAAGTGAGCAAATATAAAAATATAGAAAAAATAAAGTCCATCAATATATTATTATTTAGTGAACAGAATTAATCTTTCTTTAGATAAAAGAAGTTGTGAAGATCCAAACATCAGAAATAGATAACCTTAAATATAAATGCTTTTGTGCATGTTCTTAGTGATCTCTTAAAACTGGAGATCTTCTGTAGATAAAATAGGAAAGATGCAATTAGTCCATCTAATTGAGGCAAAGATTTTCTAGAAAGAAAAATATTAGCTTAATCTTAATTATCCAAAATTTTTAGCCTTCCTCTGTGATCATATTATTTTCTGAGTAAACTAATAAAAGTCACTGAAGAAATCTGAGATTGGGGCACCTGGATAGCTCAGCTGGTTGGCGGTCAGACTCGATTTTAGCCGAGGTTATGATCTCAGGGTCCTAAGGTTGAACCCTGCATTGGCCTCTAATCTAGGATGGGAGTTTGCCTTAGTTTCTCTCTCTTGTTTCCCTATGCCCCTCCCTCCACTTGCATTCTTCTCCTTCTAAAATAAATAAATTTTTTTTTTTTTAAAAATCCCAGTTCACTTGTAAAAGTGAAGAATATTCCTGATTTAGGACCCAGGATATTTATAGAGCAATGTCTACAATAGCCAAACTATGGAAAAAACCAAGATGTCCATCAACAGATGAATGGATAAGGATGTAGTATATATACACAATGGAATACTATGCAGCCATCAAAAGAAATGAAATCTTGCCATTTGCAACAACGTGGATTGAACTAGAGGGTATCATGCTTAGCGAAATAAGTCAATCAGAGAAAGACAACTATCATATGATCTCCCTGATATAAGGAAGTGGAGATGCAACATGGGGGGTTAAGGGGGTAGGAGAAGAATAAATGAAACAAGATGGGATTGGGAGGCAGACAAACCATAAGTGACTCTTAATCTCACAAAACAAACTGAGGGTTGCTGGGGAGAGGGGGTTTGGGAGAGGGTGATGGGGTTATGGACATTGGGGAGGGTATGTGCTATGGTGAGTGCTGTGAAGTGTGAAAACCTGGCAATTCACAGACCTGGACCCCTGGGGATAAAAATACATTATATGTTTATAAAAAATAAAATTTTAAAAATAAGAAAAAAAAGTGAAGAATATTATTACCTCTTTCTAAAAATGCCTCCAAGACTTGGAATAACTACTTTAAACCATATATCATGTCTTTCCCCTCCCCCTTTTTTCCTTTACATGTCAGAGCTCTTAAATATTATGGCCAGTTAAAGAGCCAGCTTATACATTTACCCTTTGCTGTAACTCCACTTATAGAAATAGGATGCCTCTTCTAGAGAAACCCCCAGGAGAGAAAATTGGGAGTTTCCAACACTCAGAACTCTCAGGTTTCCTTGCCTTCACATGTAAACTTCACAAAGAGCATGCTCACTTACCTGAACTGAACTCAGGTGCATTTCTAAAATTTGGCACAATATATAACACAGTCCCTAGGTAAACATTAATAGGTAGGGTGGTTAGTGCTGTTTTCAGGCTTTCATCAGAAGAGACTCTAATGGACATGAGAAGGAACCTCCTGACCTAGAAATTGTTACACCCAGATGAGGAAGACAAAAAAGGAGATAACTTCTTTCATTTGAAGAGAATTTAAAAGTGAAATGACATAAATCAAGGAAGACTAGTCATAGACAAAGGGTAGAAGGGTTGATCTTTCAAGGTGTCCTTTTGAACCTACTATTCAATTTCTGGGCCAATAAACTCCCCTTCCTAATATTTAACACCCAATAAAGTCACCATGCCTCAATAACAATCAACACCAATGCATTAAACTTTTGATGCTGGTTTTTATGCCAAAGTCATGGAATTGGTTTCATGCATATATCCATATATAGGATGAGTTCCCCAAAAAGTTATGCTTTCTAAATCACCTCCTTCTGTTCATCCTTTAATATGGCAGAAGGATGCCACATGCTTTTTTTCTCAGCTTCCTCATGGCTGTCTTCATTTCAGCATTTCTGAGTGTGTAGATGAGAGGGTTCAACATGGGAATGATTACTGTGTAAAAGACAGAAAACACTTTATCCACAGAGAAGCTGCAGAAAGGCCTCAGGTAGATGAATACACATGGCACAAATATCCGGCTGACCACTGTTAAGTGGGAGGCACAGGTAGAGAATGCCTTGCACTGGCCCTGGCCAAAGTGAGTTCTGAGGGTGATCAGGATGATGGCATAAGAGAGCAGTAAGACCAAAAAACATACAAGAGATAACAGACCACTGTTTGAGACCATAAGCACCTCTACTACATATGTATCCATGTACGATAGCTGATGACCTGTGGGACATCACAGTAGAAGTTGTCCAGTTCATTAGGGTCATAGGACAGCTGACAGCTGGATCACCAGTGCAACCTGTGTGATAGAGTGGATGAATCCCCCACACCAACAGGGAAAAACCAACTGAAAGCACAGCTGATGTTTCATGACTGTCAGGTAGTACAAAGGATTACATATGGCAACATACCTATCATAGGCCATGACTGTCAGCAGAAACATCTCTCTGGCTTCCAGAAAGAGCCAAGCATCCCTAAAAAGAGATTATCTTGCCTTGATTTAGAAAATCTCCTAATATCTTGGGCATGGTAACACAGCTCAGGCATTGGTCAATAAGGGACAGACGGCCCCAAAAATATTACATAAGAAATTGGAGCAGACAGGCATCAGCTCACACTGTTACCATTATCAAGAGAATTCCTAGAAAAAGTCATGTAAAATAAAGAAAATATTAAGAAAAGAAAGAGTTGTAGCTCCCAGGAAGATGAAAAGTCCAGAAGAACAAATTCTGTCACCTTGGAATCATTTTTTTTCATCAAGTCAAGAATATCAATTGACCGGGGTGCCTGGGTGGCTCAGTGGGTTAAAGCCTCTGCCTTCGGCTCTGGTCATGATCCCAGGGTCCTGGGATCGAGCCCTGCATCTGGCTCTCTGCTCAGCAGGGCTCCTGCTTCCCTTCCTCTCTCTGCCTGCCTCTCTGCCTACCTGAGATCTCTGTCTGTCAAATAAATAAATAAAATCTTTAAAAAAAAAAAAAAAGAGTATCAAGTGACCTAGAGAAAAAAGAATGAAATTGGAACAAGTAAAATTCAACTAAGAAAAAATGTAATAAATAAATGAATGAATGAATGAATAAAATAAAAATAAAATATATTTACTTATTATATATTTATACATATATATATGTATATGAATTAAAAGATACTGAGTTTATATGTTTATATCATATTATAAGATGAAAAACCTAAGTTCTGTGAGGTGGGAAATATACTATCTTGTATAAATAGAATGAGGAATACTTTGCATAACTTTCAACTCCTCATTCCTATAATGTTTTCAAGATGAATTTACAACAAACTAGGGAGGGAGGGAAGGAGACAATGAACCGGATATGAGGTGATCAGAACATGAAAATCATTACACCAATGCATTGACCTCAGGCAAGCTATCAGACCTGAGTTTTATTCTTTGTTTATTCAATCTAATATGAAGATAATAATATCTTCCAACATTGCTTCAAAATCAAATATAATCTGATTATGAACAAAATACACTTACATTAAAAAATCACTCATAGGTGGGATTTAAGAAACAAAACAGATGAACATAGAGGAAGGAAGGAAAAATAAAGTGAGATGAAAAAGAGAGTGAGGCAAACCATAAGAGATACTGAACTCTAGGGAATAAACAGGATTGCTGGAGGGGAGGGGTAGGGGATGGGGTAACTGGGTGATGGGCATTAAGGAACGCACTTGCTGTAATGAGCACTGGGTGTTATATACAACTGATGAATCACTAAATTCTACCCATGAAACTAATAACACAGTATATGTTAGCTACATTGAATTTTTTTAATGTATAGTTGGCTTTGAATTTAATAACATATAGTTATTATTGTTATACATTGTAATTATTGCTATAATTTTAAATAAACTACACTGAATTTAAATAAAAAATCTTTAATGACTTAAGTCCCTCAAAGTGAGACAATATTTTTTTTATTTTATTTTTTAAAAGATTGATTATTTATTTATTTAAGAGAGAGAGTAGTGGGAGTGGGAGAGGGAGAGGGAGAAGAAGACTCCCCACTGAGGAGAAAGCCCAAAGCAGGACTTAGTATCATGACCTGCACTGAAGGCAAACACTTAACTGACTGAGCCCCCCAGGCACCCCTGCTTCTTTTGTTTTTAAGATATATTTATTTTAGGGAGAGAAAGAGTGTAGGGTTGTGGGAACAGGCAGAGGAAGAGGGAGGGAGAGAGAGAGAATCTCCAGCAGACTCCCTCCTGAGTGCAGAGTCTGACCTCAGGACCTGCAGATCCTGACCTGAGCCAAAATCAAAAGTCAGATGCTTAACCAGCTGAGCCAACCAGGTGTCCCACCATGTCCATTTCATAGGAGAAGACAGTATGGGAAATCAAAATTATGCTGTTCTTGGACTTTTCAACAACCATAGGTACACTTAAAAGAAGTAAAGTTTATACTAAGATATTGTTTGTCAATTTCCTCCTGCTCTATATTTATATTCATTCCTGATATTGGGTGGGTATATCTCAGATTACAAATAAAATATTAGAGAACATTGGCACATTCCTTCCCTTGAAGCAGTGAAGAAATAGATGTTTCTCTGTCTAGCTCAGTATATTTTCAATCTACAACTAGCTCTTGGTAAAATATTGAGTGAGACAAAATCTGCATTTTTCTCAAGTCAGTCAGGGAAAGTTATATGATAGTTATTCAGATATTCCAAAAAGAAAAATTCTTAATACCAAGAAATTTCACATTACACGGTATTTCAAGAAGAACATGTGAGAGAGAGATCGGGGGCCCAAGGAACTTTTGGATGTCTTAATTACACCACATATGCAACCATCCTCTTCACCTACCTAAAGACTCAGGTGCCCAGGTACATCTAAAGCTACAATCTGATAAATATGGAAGAAACCACCTCACTGTCTAAATCATTTTGAAAAGAAAAGAAAAGCAAAAAAGACAGGAAACCATTTGCTGTCATATGTACAGCCCTACTTGAGCTCTGAAACAATGGAAATTTTCTAATCTCCTTTGGATATATCAAGGATTGTGAATTTTCATATGGAGATTACATTCATACAGTCAACACACTGTAAAAATATTTTATGAGCAAATGCATCCCAGAATGAAATTGATTATTACATTATTATCATGGGCACTTATTCCATGGGAAGGATCTAGAACTTGATAATCAGATTTCTACTTTTAATAGTTTATTGCATAATACCTATAGTTTGCTGAATACAATCTAAGATCATATACATTTTTTAACAATTTAATTTTATTTTTTTCCATGTTCCAGGACTCCTTGTTTATGTACTACATCCAGTGCTCCATGCAATAGGTGCCTTCCTTAATACCCACCAACAGGCTCAGCCATGCCCCCATCCCCCTCCCCTGCAAAACCCTCAGTTTGTTTCTCAGAGTCCACAGTTTTCATGCTTCATCTCCTCCTCTGACTTATCCCAATTCAGTTTTTTTTCCTTCTCCTAATGTCCTTCATGTTATTCCTTATGCTCCACAAATGAGTGAAACCATATGATAATTGACTCTCTCTGCTTGACTTATTTCATTCAGCATAATCTCCTCCAGTCCCATCCATGTTGATACAAAAGTTGGATATTCATCCTTTCTGATGGCTGTTTAATATTCCATTGTATATATGTACCATATTTTCTGTATCAATTAATCTGTTGAAGAGCATCTTGGCTCTTTCCACAGTTTGGCAACTGTAGACATTGCTGCTATGAACACTGGGGTACATATGGCCCTTCTTTTCACTACATCTGTATCTTTGGGGTAAATACCAAGTAGTGCAATTACAGGGTCATAGGATAGCTCTATTTTTAATTTATGGAGGAATCTTCACATCGTTTTCCAACTGTCTGCACCAAGCTGCATTCCCACCAACAGTGTAAGAGGGTTCCTCTTTCTATACATCCTCTTCAACACTTGTGTTTCCTGTCCTGTTAATTTTGGCCATTCTAACTGGTGTAAGATGGTATCTCAATGTGGTTTTGATTTGAATTTCCCTTATAGCTAATAATGATGAAAGGAATGGATGAAAGATCTCAACATGAGGCAGGAATCTATCAAAATCCTAGAGGAGAACATAGGCAATAACCTCTTTGACATTGGACACGGCAACTTCTCTCAAGACACATCTCCAAAGGCAAAGGAAACAAAAGCAAAAATGAACTTTCAAGATTTCATCAAGATAAAAAGATTCTTCACAGCAAAGGAAACAGTCAACAAAACCAAGAGGCAATACACGGAATAGGAGAAGATATTTGCAAATGACACTACAGACAAAGAATTGATATCCAAGATCTATAAAGAACTCCTCAAACTGAACACCAAAAAAAACAGATAATCATGTCAAAAAATGGGCAGAAGACATGAACAGACACTTCTCCAAAGAAGACATACAAATGACTAACAGACACATGAAAAGATTATATACATTTCTTGTTTTAATGTATAGGTTGGTCTTTCACAGATAATGTGTTCTTTGTCTTCTTCAAATTTCTGATTAATCTCTCCACTTAAAGTATTTCTACATATCATTGATTCTCAACTCAGAGTATATATCAAAATCAACAGGCCCTTTTTACAAATTGCACTTGCTTGAATCCTATCAATTCTAGGTTCTCAGAAGATGAATGATGGGTCTTAAGCATGTCAATTCTGTAACAAAATCTCTATAGATGAGTCATATTTGCACACTCACCTGAATATTACTAGGCCATCAAAAAGAATGAAATATTTCAATTTGCAATTATGAGGATGGAACTAGAGGGTAGTATGCTAAGCAAAATAAGCCAGTCAGAGAAAGACAAATAACATATGACTTCATTCATATATATATGGAATTTGAGGAAAGAAACACATGGACATAATGGGAAGATAAGGGAAAATAAAATAAAATGAAACAGAGAGGAAGGTAAGCCATAAGATACTCTTAACTATGGGAAACAAACGGGATTGCTGGTGGGAAAGTGGGTGGGAGGATGGAATAACTGGGTGATGGGCATTAAAAGGGCACTTCAAGTAATAAGAACTGGGTGTTGTATGCAATTATGAATTACTTAATTTTACCTCTGAGACTAATAATAAAGTATATGTTAATTAAATTGATTTTAAACAATTAAAAAAACCTCAACTGAACATAATCTCTTCATTTATTAATGATGGACAATTAAAATCAAATTAAATGACAATTATTTGTTTTCCTTGCTTTCATGTTGTCTTCTTATCAACAATATTGTAGAATAAATACCCAGACAATAATATGAGAAGAAAATCCTGTAAGTCTGGGCAGACTTAATTAAGGCAAAGCATATTAGAGGATGAAGAAAATGAACTAATTACAGTAGGTGTAGGTAGAGAGTTTATTAATATTTAAGCTAGTCTTCTAGTGTTTCAGGAACTCAGAAGAAATGCAGAATACCAGCACTGCAGGAATGGATCTTGAAAAAATATATATTTTATAGAGTGACATTGCTTGTTAATTTGATGGGTCTCTAGCCTGCCTATTTCTCTTTCATTCTCTGATGGAATAGAGTGGTGGAATGGATTAAAACAAACAAACAAACAAAAAAGACCCATTTATATGATGCCTATAAGAGACTCACCTCAGATACAATGACACAAATAGGCTGAAAGTGAAGTGATGATAAAATATTCGCCATGTAAATGAAAGTAGGGGGAAAAAAAGCTTCAGTAGCAATATTACATCAGATAAAATAGACTTTAAAACAAAGACTGTAACAAGAGACAAAGAAAGATATTACATATTGATGAAAGAATCAATCCAACAAAAGAATACACTGTTTTTTCCTTTTTTAAAATTTAAATTCAATTAGCAAACATATAGTACATTATTAATGTCACATGTAGTATTCAATAATTTACCAGTTGTATATAACACCCAGTGCTCATCACATCACATGACCTTCTTAATGCTCATCACCCAATTATCCTATCTCCTCACCACTCTCTCCTCCAGCAACCATCAGTTTGTATCCTACAGTTAAGGATTTCTCATGGTTTGTCTCCCTCTCTGATGACTTCCCATTCAGTTTTCCCTCCATTCCTTCATGATCCTCTGTGATGATTCTTATAGGCCACATATGAGTGAAACCATATGATAGTTGTTTTTCTCTGACTGACTTATTTCACTCAGCATAATACCCTCCAGTTCCATCCATGTCAATGTAAATGGTAAGTATTCATCCTTTCTAATGGTCAAGTAATATTCCATTGTGTGTGTATGTATATAATATATATATACATACACATATATGTAAAATATATACTTCACATCATTTTTATCTGTTCATCTGTTGATATTGTAAATATTCCTGAACACAACAGTGTGATACCTAAATATATAAAATAAATATTAATAGACAGAGAATAAAAGAAAAACTGATGGTAATACAATAATGTTAGGAGATTTTTAACACTCCACTTACATTAATGAGAGATCAGCCAGACACAAAGTAAATAAGGAAACAATGTCTTTGAATGACACATGGACCAGATACATAGAGAATATTCCAACCAAAAACAATAGAATATATATTCTTTTCAAGTACACATGAACATTCTCCAGAATAGATCACCTTATGACATAAAACAAGCCTTAAAAGACTGAAATCATGCCATGCATCTTTTATGTACACAGTGGTTTGAAACTAGAAATAAACACACACACACACACACACACACACACACACACACAGCTGGGGAAAACATAAACATATGGAAACTAAATGATACTAAACAACCAATGGATCAATGAAGTAATCAAAGATGAAATCAAAAAATACATGGAGACAAATGAAAATAAAAACTCAATGGTCCAAAATCATTAAAACAACAAAAGGAAAGATGGCAGAAGAGTAGAAGACCTAAATTTTGTCTGGTCCCAGGAATTCAGCTAGACAGTTACCAAACCATTATGAATCCCTACAAACTCAAAGGAGATCGAAGAGAAGAGTAGCATAAACTCTATGAACAGAGAAGCAACCACTCCCCAGAAGGTAGGACATAGGGAGAAGTAAATCCAAGGCGATATACAGGAAGATAGACCACAGGAAGAGAGGCAGGCTCCTGGCAAGCAATAGTGCAGCAGTGCACAAAATGAGCTTTTAGAAGTCTGGTCCACTGAGGGATGTCACTGCAGAGACTAAGCAGGGGGCAGGGGGAGGCCTCCCTGGACACTGTGGTCTCAGGATCTGCAGGGTCACAGAAAAACCAGGGGTGCTGGAATTCAGCAGAGCTCCCAGGTATCAGAGTGGGGAAGCTGGTTTAAACACAGAGCTGAGGAGGGGAGTCTCAGCTCAGAGTTACTATAATCCAGGATCCAAGGCACAGTTGGGCCACTACTCTTCAAGCAAGGACCTCACAAGTGGCAGATCCAAGGAGACACCCCCCTTCTTCCACTGGGAGAAGCAGTCAGAAGTGTGCTGCAGGAAACTGCTGGGTTTGGAAACTCCAAACAGAGCCATGCGCCAGAGATAGAAACAGTTGATCACAGGCTGGGTGAACTCAGAGAGAAGCCAGACACCAGGGAGACAGGTGTGATTGACTGCTTTTCTCTGAGGGCTCATTGAAGAGGGGGGACCCCAAACTCTCAGCTTCTCTGGAGCTAGAGATTGGGAGGTTACCATCTTCATTCTCCTCCTCCAAAGCTGTATGGAAAGCTTTCAGAGAACAACAGCTACCTAGAGCAAACCTGAGCAGATTACGTAGCCTGGCACCTGGTAAGAGTGGTGCAATTCTGCCTCAGGAAAGACATTTGAGAATCATTACAACAGGTCCCTCCCCCAGAAGATCAGCTAGAACATCCAGCCAAGACCAAGTCTACTGATCAAAGAGAACTGCAAAACACCAGTGCTAGGAGAATACAACACATAGAATTCATGGCTTTTTCCCCACAATTCTTCATTCTTTCAAAGTTAATGTTTTTTAATTTTAGTGTTTTTTTCTTTTCCTATTTTTTAAAATTTATTCCTCTTACCTATTTTAACCTATTTTAACTATTTCATCTCATCAATATCTTTTTTTAAAACTTTTTAAATTTTCATTTTATAGTCATTTTCTATCTCATCATTGTAGTTAACCTTATTTTCTGTATATAAATGAGTTTTTCTTTCATTAAAATTTTGGAGTACAGTTTCTTCTAACAGAACAAAATATACCCTTAATCTAGTGCATGGCTTTGTTCTAGTCCCAGCCTGATCACTTTCCTCTTTTTTTTTTTACTCTTCCAACCAGTTTCTTATATTATCAATTCCTTTTTTAAAATCATTCTTAATTTTCTCTTTACAACCATATTCCATTCCTCCATTGTGTTTACCCATATATATGTAATTTTAATTTTAAATAAATAATAGAATAATTTAAATAATTAAATTATTTAATTATTTAAATAATTAAATATTTTTAAATAAAGAATGATATATATTTTAAGGAAATATATTTTAAAGAAATATTTTGAAGGAAGAAAGTATGTGTATGTATATATATATATATATATATATATACATATACAGTATGTGTGTGTATATATAAAGACCATATTTGAAAAACCCACAGCTAACATCATATTCAATGGTGAAAAACTGAGAGCTTTCCCTCTAAGGTCAGGAACAAGACAAGAATGTCCACTCTTAACCCTTTTTTTTCAAAAAAGTACCTGAAGGCCTAGCCACAACAATCAGATGAAAGAACAAAAGGCAGGGTGGGGGAGAGAAGGAAGGAGAGGATGAAATGAGGAGAAAGGGAAGTTCATATAATTCTTAAGATGTCATTTATTAAACAAATATTTAATGAGGACCAGTAAATACAATGTATTTTTATCATGTTGATTAATTTGAAGTTGATTAATACCTATTCTTTGTTTTCAAAACTACAATCTGGGAGGAGAGAACAGCTTAGTATACAAATAAGTATAACATAAAGCAGCTGAGGACAAGTGTCATAAGAATCATACACAGATGGTTAAATAAAAATTCATAGATGGAAAAGTTGCTTTGGTTAGGAGAATAAGAGAACATGTTACAGAAAAATGTCATTTGAAATAGATCTTGAAGGATAGATGAGCTTTTGCAGGTATAGATGGAGGTAATAAACATTCTAAATAGACAAAGAGACCACAAAGAAATTAATATTAGAAGCTGAAAGCTATCCAGAGAATGAAATGCTGTCCAATTTACCTATAAAAGGGAGTAAGAAAAGTTAAACAAGAAAAGTAATCTGAAACGAATTTATGAAAAACATGGAAATTTCCAAATAATAAAATCATTGATGTTTTTTGAGCAAGGAAGTAATAAGATCAAGGCGATGTTTTATGAGTTCCTAAGTCCTGAAGTAGTGTAACTAAGAGGTAAAAAAAAGTCTAAATACTACTTTCCCCTTTAGTCTTTCAATGTGAGGACTTTGCTTTAGGAAATTCCTCAAGTGGTCTGTGGTCCACAGACCTCTGTTCCTATGTCATAGACTTTTTTTTCCAAATTATTTTTTATTTATTTTCAGCATAAAAGTGTTCATTATTTTTGCACCACACCCAGTGTTCCATGCAATATGTGCCCTCTCTAATACCCACCATCTGCTTCCCCCAACTTCTCACCCCCCACCCCTTCAACCCTCAGATTGTTTTTCAGAGTCCATAGTCTCTCATGGTTCACCTCCCCTTCCAATTTCCCCCAACTCCCTTCTCCT
>NC_081569.1:50265576-50297161 GCF_022355385.1 Mustela nigripes | reverse complement strand
AACTAACTTGTGGATATAATTGGGGATACAACTGGGAATAATCTGAATGACATCCATGTGTAACTTTATGAAAACCATGTTAAATTTCAATCTAGGATGGGTTTTTTGTTGTTGTTTGTTTTTGTTTGTTTTAGGTAATTGAGTCAATTCTCAGAAAGTAAAATAGAATATAGCCATAGAGTGTCAGTCAGAATAAGCAGAGAATACTTATTCACAGGATATCAAAACGTCTTAGAGTCTACAGAGATCTTCCTGGCAGTTGCTCAAAAGGCCATTTTCATTTTTTTTAATTAAATTGATTTATTTATTTTCAGAAAAACATTATTCATTATTTTTCACCACACCCAGTGCTCCATGCAATCCCTGCCCCCTATATTACCCACCACCTGGTACCCCAACCTCCCACTCCACCCCCGCCACTTCAAACCCCTCAGATTGTTTTTCAGAGTCCATAGTCTCTTGTGATTCACCTCCCCTTCCAATTTACCCCAACCCCCTTCTCCTCTCTAACACCCCTTGTCCTCCATGATATTTGTTATGCTCCACAAATAAGTGAAACCACATGATAATTGACTCTCTCTGCTTGACTTATTTCACTCAGCATAATCTCTTCCAGTCCCATCCATGTTGCTACAAAAGTTGGGTATCCATCCTTTCTGATGGAGGCATAATACGCTATAGTGTATATGGACCACATCTTCCTTATCTTCCTTTTTAATACAATCTCAATTCTATTCTGGTGGCAACATATCCAGTTTGAAAAATCAAATGGAGTGTCCCTTATATAAGAATAATTGTGTGGATGAATTGAGAGAGTATGCCAAAGTGTTTTGTAAGTGATAAAGAGCTTTCCAAGTGAAAAATATTAACTGAAATCAATTGTGTACATACTATGTATGATTCTATTCTGATGATCACAACCATTCTGTGAGGAAGGTATTATCATTAGCTCTAGTTTAAAGATTTAAAAGGTAAGCAAGAGGGTTCCCCTTTCTCCACATCCTCTCCAACACATGTTGTTTCCTGTCTTGCTAATTTTAGCCATTTTAATTGGTATAAGGTGGTATCTCAAAGTGGTTTTAATTTAAATCTCCCTGATGGCTAGTGATGATGAACATTTTTTCAAGTGTCTGATAGCCATTTGTATGTCTTCATATACTGTTACGCTGAAAAGAAATTTAAAAAGAAAAAAAGAAAAAAATGCAAGCAAGAAAGGATAACTTGTCCATGCTTAAGAAAAATTAATGATTTGGATGATGAAAAAATATTTTAATGTCTTTATAATCAAATTTGTGTAATTGCTACTCCAAAAAACCAGCAAAAGTTTTTCAAATAGAGTTTCAATCATGTCAAGCATGATATAAATCAGAGTGTGGGGAACCGTTCCATCTTTGGAATGCTAAATTATCCAAACTCAGTCCTGCCTCTGATTTCATGATTTCCTTCCATGAATTAATGGCTCATATTCTCTGAAAAAGAAGATCTTACCATTCAGATATAAATCTACCATTCTCTTTCTTCTTCTTTCTCTCTATGCCCCCAACCTTTGTTTGAAGGTCAGATTCCCTCTGGTAAGATTATGGGCTCTTTTTAAGTCTTCCTGCTATAGAGAACCTTAATATTAAGACAACCAGGAAGATGGAGAGGGAAGTCATGGAAATGATGGAGCTAGTGGGTTTCTCTTATTGTAAAGAAGAAAGAAACTCTGCTGGAAAATGGAGAAGAGTCTTATTCTTTCAAGTATCAGAAGAATATGGTAAAGAAGTACTGAGAAACAAATCCCCAAACCAGACTAGGAAATAAGAAATCATGAAGTAGAAAAAGTTGATAAGGGGGAAAAGAGAGAAAAAATCATGCAGATTTTGGAGAAGTTACAAAGTTAACAAAGCACTCTCCTCTTTGCCCTAGCTCTTCCCAACTTTAATTTAAGAGGGTGTCACATCTATGTTTGAGAGAGGGCATAGGCCATTGTGGAGGAAAGAATCACAGAAGAAAGGCATTTATATCCTTGTTGCAGGAGATGAGAAAGAACTCTTCCTGAGAAACTTCAACTCTGTCTTATTTCCTCTGCTCAAAAGTAAACTAACTGCTACCCCAATACCAGGTAAGCTTTGTGGACAAGATAGAACAAGTAGCAGAAACTGATAAGGAAGAAAGCAAAAACAGAGAATCCCCCCTACATAGAAATGATGGCCCCCTGTAGGGGAAGCCAGAGGCCTCGTGCTAGTTAGGCAGTAGCACAGATTAAGGGAAACATTTGGCTAAAACTTTAATTTAACTGGCCAAATGAGGAAATGTCATTTGTGGACAATCTGAGTGATGGCTCAGGTATTCCATCAAATGCAAATTTCCTAAGGACAAAGGATACTCACTCTACAGTCCAGAATAGTTCTGTATTCCTAGGATCTCTGCCCAAGTGATGTTATGTCTCCTTGGTCTGAGATCTATTTCAGACTTTGAAATCTCCTAGATACTAGAATAGAAAAGGAATATCAAGAATAACAGGGCATTCTATTTTTTTAAAGATTTTATTTATTTATTTGACAGAGAGAGAGACCACAATTTTAGGCAGAGAAGCAGGCAGAGAGAGGGGGAAGCAGGTTTCCTGCTGAGCAGATAGCCTGATGCGGAACTCGATCCCAGGACCCTGAGATCATGACCTGAGCCAAAGGCAGAGGCTTTAACTCACTGAGCCACCCAGGTGCCCCACAGGGCATTCTATTTGACACAGTGAGAGACTATAGTGTAAGCACAAGAAACAGCATTTCTAAAATGCAAGGGGGTTACTGAGGAGCCCAAGGAAGAAGGCAGCAGTGGTTGTAGTGACTGAGCAGAGCACAGTGACAGGATGCTTCCTACATCAACACATCAACTATGTACTTCGATCCATATCTGAAGGAATCCCTCTCTAAAGACAAAGATTGTTCTCTCTCCAGCTGGTGTTGGTATGGAGACCTGTTCAGCCCACCCTGGTGAAACAGTTTGCTGACTGAATTTTAAAAACCACTGGTACCAGTGGACTCATGGACTCTGAAAAGCAATCAGAGGGTTTTGAAGGGGTGGGGGGGTGGGAGGTTGGGGGAACCAGGTAGGTAGTGGGTATTGGAGAGGGCATGGATTGCATGGAGCACTGGGTGTGGTGTAAAAATAATGAATACATTCAGGTGCACGTGCCCCTTTGGATCACTACGTTTGTATCTTTAGGGTAAATACCCAATAGTGCAATTGCTGGTGATTCACAGACCTGTACCCCTGGGGATAAAAATATATGTTTATAAAAAATAAAAAATTAAAAAAAAATAATGAATACTGTTACGCTAAAAAACTTTAAAAAATTTAAAAAAAAAAAGAAAAGAAAAAGACATCTCAAGTCATCCACAGACAAAAAAAAAAAAAAAAAAAAAAGCACTGGTACCCGGAAAGATTCAGCACATTCTCTGTACTGGAAAACTTTGCACCAAAGAGAGGTATGACTGTCTCAAGACTCTGACCAGTGATGTTCATATAGTAACAGGAGTCTTTCATGAGAATCTGAATTATACAGAACAAAAAGTTGTGACTGCTGGGCAGTTCAAATTTGGTTTGATCCATACGCAACATGCATAAGAGACATGACCAGCTTAGCCCTATTGTAAGGCAGTTTGATGAGGACATTCGTAACTCAAGATACACAAACAAATTTGAAGCATTTGAGCATGAAAAAAAATTTTACGTTAACCCAGGTTTTGCCACTGAAGCATATAATTTCTTAGCAAAAACATTACTCCTTAATTTGTATCAATGGATATTCAGGCTTCTACAGTTGTCCTTTACATGTATCAGCTAATTGGAGATGATGTAAAAGTAAAAGGAATTGAATACAAAAACATCTTAAAGGCAGGCCTGTCCTGCTGGGTTTTTTAATTCCCCTGTTCAAATCAAGTAATTAGGCATTTATGAACCACAAGATCATGTCACTTTTATGATATTTTACAGCAAAACATAATATTGCTTTCTGTTAATACAATGTTCTAAGCTTCTTATAAACTATGAGAATATATGACACTTATTTTATTTCTATGAAAAAATTCCACCATACAGTAAATGGTCATGTGCTAAGAAAAATGTACTCTTGCAAATACCCTCAGAGTTGATATTTGGAACTTCACTACAAAAACATAGTGCATGAGGAAAAAGAATCTAGATCTTCTTGTATACATTTTTCTCTTTGGTAATAAACAGTTACCTTTCATTTATAAAAATAAACAAATAAAACATAAAATGCAAAGTCAATATACAGAAGTCAGTGGCTTTCTTATGCACTAACAATGAAAATACAGAAAGGGAAATTAGAGAATCGATTCCATTTACAATAGCACTAAGAACCATAACATACCTGGGAATAAACCTAATCAAAGAGGTAAAGGATCTGTACTTGAGAAACTACAGAACACTCATGAAAGAAATTAAGGAAGACACAAAATGATGGAAGACCATTCCATGCTCTTGGATCAGAAGAATAAACATTGTTAAAATGTCTCTACTGCCTAGAGCAATCTATACTTTTAACGCCATTCTGATCAAAATTCCACCTGTAGTTTTCAAAGAGCTGGAGCAAATAATCCAAAAATTTGTATGAAATCAGAAGAGACCCCAAATCGCTAAGGAAATGTTGAAAAACAAAAAATAAAACTGGGATCATCATGGTACCTGATTTCAAGCTTTACTACAAAGCTGTGATCACCAAGACAACATGGTACTGGCATATAAACAGACAATAGACCAGTGGAACAGAGAAGAGAGCCCAGATATGGACCTTCTACTCAATGGTCCAATAATCTTCAACGAAGCAGGAAAAAATATACAGTGGAAAAAAAGTCTCTTCAATAAATGGTGGGAATGCTGGGAAATGCTGGGAAAACTGGAAAGCTATATGTAGAAGAATGAAACTCAACCATTCTCTTACACCATACACAAAGATAAACACAAAATAGATAAAAGACCTCAACGTGAGACAGGAATCCATAAGAATGCTAGAGGAGAACATAGCATTAACCTCTTTGATATCAGCCACAGCAACTTCTTTCAAGATATGTCTCCAAAGGCAAAGGAAACAAAAGTGAAAATGAACTTCTGGGACTTCATCAAAATCAAAAGCTTCTGCACAGCAAAGGAAACAGTCAAGAAAACAAAGAGGCAACCCACGGAATGGGAGAAGATATTTGCAAATGACAGTACAGACAAAAGGTTGATATCCAGGATCTATAAAGAACTTCTCAAACTCAACACACACAAAACAGATAATCATATCAAAAAATGGGCAGAAGATATCAACAGACACTTTTCCAATGAAGACATGCAAATGGCTATCAGACACATGAAAAAATATTCATCATCACTAGCCATCAGGGAGATTCAAATTAAAACCACTTTGAGATACCACATTATACCAATTAAAATGGCTAAAATTAGCAAGACAGGAAACAACATGTGTTGGAGAGGATGTGGAGAAAGGGGAACCCTCTTCCACTGTTGGTGGGAATGCAAGTTGGTGCAGCCTCTTTGGAAAACAGTGTGGAGATTCCTCAAGAAATTAAAAATAGAACTTCCCTATGACCCTGCAATTGCACTACTGGGTATTTACCCCAAAGATACAGATGTAGTGAAAAGAAGGACCATCTGTACCCCAATGTTTATAGCAGCAATGGCCACGGTCGCCAAACTGTGGAAAGAACCAAGATGCCCTTCAACGGACGAATGGATAAGGAAGATGTGGTCCATATACACTATGGAGTATTATGTCTCCATCAGAAAGGACGAATACCCAACTTTTGTAGCAACATGGACAGGACTGGAAGAGATTATGCTGAGTGAAATAAGTCAAGCAGAGAGAGTCAATTATCATATGGTTTCACTTATTTGTGGAGTATAACAAATAGCATGGAGGACATGGGGAGATAGAAAAGAGAATGGAGTTGGGGGAAATTGGAAGGGGAGGTGAACCATGAGAAACTATAGACTCTGAAAAACAATCTGAAGATTTTGAAGGGGCGGGGGGTGGGAGGTCAGGGTACCAGGTGGTGGGTATTATAGAGGGCACAGATTGCATGGAGCACTGGGTGTGGTACAAAAACAATTAATACTGTTATGCTAAAAGTAAATTTTAAAAAAAAATCATAAAGGAGAACACGGGCAGTAACCTCTTTGACCTCAGTCACAGAACTTGTTGCAAGACATGTCTCTAAAGACAAGGGAAGCAAAAACAAAAATGAACTTTTGGGTCTTCATCAAGACAATAACATTCTGTACAGCAAAGAAAACACTCAACAAAACAAAGGCAACCCACAAGATGGAGAAGATACTTGCAAGTGACATAAAAGTAAAGGGCTGGCATCCAAGATGTATAACTTCTCAAACTCAACACCCAAAAAACAAACTATCCAGTCAAGAATGGGCAGAAGACATAAAGGGGTACTTCTCTAAAGAAGTCATACAAATGGCCAACAGACACGTGAGAAAATGTTCCACATCACTTGTCATCAGGGAAACACAAGCAAAACCAAAATGAGATACCACCTTACACCAGTTATAATGGCTAAAATTAATAAAACAAGGAACAAGTGTTGGTGAGGATGTGGAGAAAGGGGAATCCTCTTCCACTGTTGGGAATGCAACTGGTACAGCCACTCTGGAAAACAGTATGGAGGTTCCTCAAAAAGTTAAAAATAGAGCTACTCTATGAACCAGCAATTGCACTACTGGGTATTTACACCAAATATACAGATGTAGTAAAAAGAAGCAGCATGTGCACCCCAATGTTTGTAGCAGCAATGTTCACAATAGTCAAACTGTGGAAGGAACAAAGATGTCCTTCAATAGATGAATGGATAAAGAAGATGCAGTTCGTATATACAATGGAATATTATTCAGCCATCAGAGAGGATGGATTTTTACCATTTACACTGACATGGATGGAACTGGACGGTATTATGCTAAATGAAAGAAGTCAATAAGAGAAAGACAATTAGATGGTTTCACTCATGTGGAATGTATAAGAAATAGTTCAGAGGACAAAAACTGAAGAAATCAGAGAGAGAGACAAACCACATAAGATTCTAGACTCTGGAAAACAAACTGACACTTGCAGAAAGGGAGGTGGGTGGAGGGATGGGGTAACTGGGTGATGGGCATTAAGGAGGGCACGTAATGTGATGAGCACCGGGTTTCATATGCAACTAATGAATCACTGAAACTCATCAAAAACTCATGATGTACTATATGTTGGCTATTGAATTTTAAAAAATTTAAAAAAGACTTGGAAACAAGGTATTCATTCAGAAAACAATTCTGACTCCTACTGGTCCTCTCAACACTAGGCATCCTTTCATTTTTAAAATTTTATTTATTTGAGAAAGTGAATGAGAGAGCATGGCCCAGGGGAGAGGCAGAGAAGCAGACTCTCCACTGAGCAGGAAGCCTGATATTGGACTCGCTCCCAGGACTCTGGGGTTATGACCTGAGCTATAGGCAGATGCTTAACCCACTGAGCCACCCAGGTACCCACAAGACATCCTTTAAAAAAGAATACACAAAAAAATATATGTTTATAAAAAATAAAAAATTATATTAAAATTTCAAAAAAAAAAAATGTTTTCTAGAATTACAACTGCATTTTTCATAATGAATTTATCCTGCCTGCTGAAAGTGATGTTTTTACTTGTTTGCTTTTTTAAAAAAAATCTACTTTATTTTAGCAGAATGGGGCAAGAATCTATGAGATCTTTGTTAGTTCTCTGAAACTACACTGAAACCATGTTTGCAATTCATCTGAGGTCAAAACATTCAAAGAGTTTCCCTAACTCATGAGGCTCTGACAAGATTACATGGGGAATCTAAGCACATAAATGTTAAATGGTTTATCACCCTGGCACAGCTAGTATATCATAAAGTTTGGCCCAAGGTCTTCTGAATCACAGACCAGTGCTGTCTTCCAGTTATCTCCAACCCATGACAATTTACCTTGCTACAAAGTTAAAATAGACAAGTGTGTGCCAAACCTCTTAAGAATACACATACATATGATCTAGTTCCAATATTTTTTCTAAAGAAAATAAATTCTCAGAAAATTTGCATTAAATTTTAAGTTCCCCAGCCAAAGCAATCTTAAAAAAGAAGAACAAAGCTAAAGGCATTATAAGTCCAGATTTCAAGATAAACTAAAATGTATTAGTAATCAAAATAATATGGTACTGCCACAAAAATAGGCACATAAATCAACAGAACAGAATAGAGAGCCTAGAAATAAACTCATGATAATATGGTCAATTCACCCATGAGGTAAGAATATACAATAAGGAAAAGACAGTTTCCTCAAAAAGATGATGCTGAGAAAACTTGACAGTTACATGGGAAAGAATGACATTGGAACACTTTCTTATACCATACATAAAAATAAAGTCAAAATGGTTTAAAAACCTAAATGTGAGACCTAAAATCATAAGACTTCTAGAAGAAAGTATAGGCAGTAGTTTCTTTGACATCAGCTTTAGCCAAATTTTTCTAGATAGGTCTCCTCAGGCAAGTGAAACAGAGGCAAAAATAAATTATTGGGACTACATCAAAATAAAAAGCTTATGCACAGAAAATCATCCACAAATCAAAAAAGCAAACTACTGAATGGGAGAAGACATTTGCAAATGATATATCTGATAAGAGGTTAATGTCCAAAATATATAGAGAACTTACATAATTCAACACCAAAAAACCCCCCATACAATCAGATTTAAAAATGGGTAGAAGACCTGAATATACATTTTTCTAAAGAAGACACATAGATGACCAACAGAGACATGAAAAGATGCTCAACATCACTAATCATCAAGATAATGCAAATGAAAAGCACAATGAAATGTCACCTGTTAGAATGACTAGCATCAAAAAATAAGAAATAAGCATTAGTGAGGATGTCGGGGGGAAAAGAACACATTCTTGTTCTTTGTGGGAATGTAAACTGGTGGGAATGTAAATCGGTAGAGTCATTGTGAAAAACACTGTAGAGGTCCCTCAAAAAAATAAAGATAGAACTACCATATGACCCAGTAATTCTACCAATAAAGAAAACAAAAACACTATTTCAAAAAGATATACGCACACCTATGTTAATTGCAGCATTATGTATACTAGCCAAGATACAGAAGGAACCCAAGTGTCTACCCATAGATGAATGGATAAAGAAGAAGTGGTATGCATGTGTGTATATACATATATGTGTGTACATGTATACATGAAAGCATGTAGAGAAAGCATGAATTCTGAAGTCTGAATAAACACAGAAAATAGAGTAAAAAGCCATCACAATCTATTTCAAAGCCCATCTGTTATATAAATGAGCCAATGTTGGCTTCCGTACCTTGGCCCCTACATTGTTTACTTCGTTACCTGGTAGCTCAAAGCCCACAGGTACTAAAATTTTTACATACCTAATTATTTTACATATAGCCCAAAGATATAGATTTTTAGCTATCCAGAGCCCGCCCACCTTGCATATCCCAGGAAACTGTGCCCAATATCTGCTAGCCATCAATAAGATAACTTCTGCCTGCTATAGGTAGATAAAAACCCCCAAGTTATTGCTGCCCTTTGGAACTTTCTGACATAGAGTCCTCCCCCCTCTCCAAGCTAACTCATAGCACCTTGTCAAGTAAGCTTACTCTCTGATCCCCTTCTTTTTCCTGGGTGTTAGCCCTTAGTCCTCCTTCCCTTCTGAGTACTGGCCTGTAAGCCTATAACCTCTGAAATGTCTCGTGAAAGGTGAGGGATTTCCCCAGCAAGATATTCTAAGCAGTGTCCCCAGATAAAAGTTGTTGAAGCTACTGCCACCTCATGGTCATATCTTTTACTTCAGAACCACCAGAACCACCTCCCCCTACACAATTCTGGCAGAATAGCCTTTGGCCAAACTAAAGAACAATTCAAATTTTTGCTCAGAGAGTAAGTGTCCTACACACATTTTTTTTCCAGGAAAAAAAATAACAATTTCTTCAATTAATAGAATTGGATTATTTGTAGTTTCACAACATAACTCTGGGGTCTTACTGACTACAATACAGTCCAGAATTCCCTTTTTTGCCCCCTTTGTCTATTGTTGACTTATGACCTTTAGAAAATACTATTCATATTTACCAGTGTTAATGAAAACTTCAAGTTCTCACTAACCTTAGTACTTCCCATTATACCTTTTTTTATGTCATTGAGGTTACCTGGGCAAGTTCTTTTTTTCCTTGACATATCTTAAATGCTTATCACAGAGCTTCAGAATTGAAAAAAAAAAAAATCGCTTTTGATGCTTACTTAAATCCCTACATCTTTCTCAGCCTACATCTCACAAAATCCATGATAGAAAGTATTTTTCTGAAGTAGCTTGGTCCATCACTGGACAGGTTTCTTTTTTTTTTTTTAAGATTTTATTTATTTATTTGACAGACAGAGATCACAAGTAGGCAGAGAGGCAGGCAGAGAGAGAGGGGGAAGCAGGCTCCCCGCTGAGCAGAGAGCCTGATGCGGGACTCGATCCCAGGACCATGGGATCATGACCTGAGCCGAAGGCAGAGGCTTAACCCACTGAGCCACCCAGGCACCCCTACTTGACAGGTTTCTCTGTTAGAAAGCTATTCTCCATATTCAACTGTAATGTATCTCCCTATAACTTTTAACTATTATTTTTAATTCTGTATTTTGGAGACAAATGGGACAAACTGAATTGCTGTGTTAAATGATCACCTTCTCTTTTTTTCTGATACAGTCTTTGTCTTCCAATTTAAATATGCAATCTCCTTCCACTGTTACTCATTTTTCATAATTCCAAGCCCTTCTGATTGCTTCCTTCAAAATCACCGCCATTTGCCCATGTGCTTCTTAAATTATGGGACGAGAATTTATGAAGGACTCTTTATCTGACCTCTGCAGAGTCAAACAGGATTAGAGTATTACCTCCATTATACATTCCAAAGTCACAATATTAGTTGTAGCAATTATAATGTTGATGTAATGTTGATGTAAATTTTTAATTTACTTTACCCAGGCTAAAGTGAGACTTTAGACCAGTAGGACAATACTTAACAGTCAAGTAATAGTGGAACAGTTGTTACTGATCTAAAAATCCCAGCATTCCCAGCTTGTATATGTACTCAATTATAGAGAGAAAGGAATAGATCAAATAAGACTTTGAAGGGTTTTGTAAATTCTTTACTATAATTAAACTCTGTCTTTATATCCTTTGGCTTTATAGAACCCTTTGCTCTTACATTTTCATCCTAAATCCAGGTCGTCTCTTTTATGGGAAAACACAGCTGCATTACTATAAAAATATATGCAGATGCTTTTGGTTATATATGCTTTTGGTAACATTCTGATCCAAGGCTTAAAACCAACTTATTCTTCAGCTTAGATCCAGGACTCACCATCTTTCCCTTTTCCCCTAGAGGCTGGACCAATTTAAGCCTCAGTTAAAGAAATACTTTCTGAGATCTAGCCAAAACTTTCTCATTGTTATTCCTAGATGAGGCCATTGGGAAAAGTCAGATAATCCAGGAGGGTCAGAAGCAAAACTTGACACATTTATTTAAAAGCATACAAGGGACTGGAGCTCAGCAGTAAGACCTGTGTAGTCATAGAGTGCTCTGGATCACCACACTTCCAAAATGGACTGTCAAGAACAGAAAAATCATGATTCAGAGTGTGTTTGGTACATACCCTCTTTTAGAGGCAGGGCTGTAATCAGTTGTTCCCAAATCAGGAGAAACTATGGTGCCCTGTATAACTTCATGTAACCAGCATGAAAGGCCAATATAGTCATTGTGTGGGCTTCAAATAATTTCTATTCTTGATAATATTACTCTTCCAACACGCAACCCCTTACAGAAGCGTGAATTGGAGCACAACTTGTTTGACATGGCTACACATTTTTTCCTGCTGAAATGAGAGGACAAGGAGATCAAGGCTGACTCCAGGAGAGAGAAACCTATACTTGGATGTCTGGCCTCTATTGGATTCTACAATCCTCACATAATAGCATTAGGTAAGGTACAGCTCAGATTTTCTTGGTAATGTCTTTTTTACTTTCCTCTAACCCTTTATTGTATTTTTTCCATATGAAAATGTAAGTTAAAATAGTTTCCTCCTAATGGAAATTGGTTTTATTCTCAAATATATAACATAGCCTACAACATGAGAACTGTTCTAAATAAACATTGTCATATGTATTTTATTTATAAATATATTAATAAATATATTTAATAAAAATAATAGTATTTTACTTAAATTGAAATGTTAGCTGAACTCCCAAACATATGCACCAAGAATAAATTGTGGAATGACAACTTCATCATTCTATACTTTATTACTTATTCAAATCCCATATACCAGATTTTCTGACCCTGAATATGGGGTAGAAAAAAACATTCGGTAGTAAGAGAAGGACATTTTTCTGTTAAAGGATATTGACTACTACATAGAGAAAATATATCCGCTATTGACTATAAACATATTTTCTTCAAGAGGGAATAACCTAAAACAGTTCACTTATCTATTTAAAATAAGAGATAACAATTATAAAAGCCATTTAATAAAGATATGGACAATTAGAAACAGAAGACAGCAAGAAACAGTGTACACACACACACACACACAACTTTAGAGCAGATTATAACTTAGTGACGATAAGAAAGATCACAGCACAAAGCATCATGGATGAAAGAGACAAAAAGAAAGATGAAATGATTTAAACAGTATTGTATTGAGCAGGTTCCTGCCATGGATATTCTCCTGTTTTCCGGGACTAATGGTGTATCCCTATAAAAAACAAAATCTTTATTGCCTTGCTTTTGTTTTTAGCAAAGTGGAGTTTCCACTCTTTGCATTTTTTCCACTCTTTTTTCTTCTGGCTACAAGCAATTATTTCACTAACTGGTTACTATTATTGCATGTTCATTAATTGAGATAACAAATATTTAGTAAGCACTTATAATATACCAGATAGTGTCCTAGATTCTACAAATACATTGGTGAGCAAAATAATGTCTGTCTTTCTCTTACATTCAGACTGTTGAGACAGAAAATACACACTAAGTATATAATTCAATGCCAGGTAGCTATAGGCACTTTGAAGAAAACTAAAGTGGGATTGGGAAACAGAGTAGCAAAGATGGGTAAAGTAGGGAAAGGCCTCTGTGAGTTTCTGATTTTTACCAGAAATCTGAATAAAGTAATAGATTAAGACATGTGAATACTGGCCAGGTGGAGAGAGGGATAGAGTGAGGGTAATCCAGGCCTGTATATGGGCCACCCCTGGCATAGTCAAGAATCAGCACAGCTGGAGTGAGCCCAGTCGGGAGAAGAGTGGTAGGAAATGAGGACATGGAAGAAGGCCTCATTGGCCTTCCTAGCTATGGTAAGAAACTTTTTTTTTTGCTTTTTGGTTTTTGATGGTTTTTTTTTTTAATATTTTATTTATTTATTTGACAGAGACCACAAGTAGGCAGAGAGGCAGGCAGAGAGAGAGAGAGAGGGAACCGGGCTCCCTGCCGAGCAGAGAGCCCGATGTGGAAATTCATCCCAGGACCCTGAGATCATGACCTGAGCCAAAGGGAGCAACTTAACCCACTGAGCCACCCAGGTGCCCCAGGAACTGGAGGGTTTAAAGTATATATAAAAGATTGAAAGCTAGTAGTTGACATGGTCAGATTTTCTAAAAACTGTCATCTAGCTACTATATGGGTAAGTTTCTAGGCATTTAAAAATGGAAACAGGCAATTTAAAAGGCTTTTGTAGTGGTCAAAATGGGAATAACATCCACCGGGTGAAAGCTGATAGGAACGCTAAAAATTGTTCAGATTCTGAATGTTTTGAGGCCTAGAACACTTGTTGATGTAGCGTATTGAGAGGAGTGGTAAAGATGTGGCCAAAGTGTATAGCCTGAACAGCTGAGTGATTGGTGGTGCAATTTAGTGGTATGGCAGTAAAGGAAGGATTGGCCAGTTTGAGGAGAGAGAAATCAAAAAAAAGTTTAATCATAAGCATGTTTCATTAGATATCAAATGGAGATGCTGAGAAAGAAATTGAGCAGATAAATCCAGGTTATGAAAGAAACTTCACAGCTAGGGAGAGAAAAATATGGCTTTATCTTGCATAGATGGTTGGCTTTTATATCAAGGGGCTAACTGGCAGGTCACATGCAGAGAGAGGATCAGTGAAGAAGGAAAAATATCAGGGATTAGGTGAGGATCAGTGAAGAAGGAAAAATATCAGGCATTAGGTCCTGGGAAAACATGTACAGATCAAGTCAGTCAGGAGAAACTCTGACATAGAAGCTTGAGATAATATATAGAGAGAAATGAGAATGACTAGTCTATGCACAGATCTCCAATTAATATAATTCAAGTCTCACATGCTTTCAGTGATATAATACCATAGTTATTTTTACTTTACATGACAAAATATATATAGAATACTATCATGAGGTACTTTCCCTGCATGTGATAAATTTCAACTGAAGACTGAAGCCTGTGTACTCTAGTTAGGGTAAATCTCAGTTAAAAGAGATCGTTAGTGTTTAGTCTAAACCTCATTCGATTAGGGACACCTGGATGGCTCAGTTAGTTAAGTGTCTGCCTTTGGCTGAGGTCATGATCCCAGGCTCCTGAGATCAAGCATTGCATCAGACTCTCTGCTCAGTGGCGAGTCTGCTTCTCCCTCTCCCTCTGTGATCTCTCTTACTTGCTCTCTTTCAAATAAAGTCTTTAAAAAAATAAAAAAGAAAATAGGAGAAGATATTTGCAAATGACAGTACAGACAAAAGGTTGATATCCAGGATCTATAAAGAACTCCTCAAACTCAACACACAAAACAGATAATCATATCAAAAAAAAAAAAAATGGGCAGAAGACATGGACACTTCTCCAATGAAGACATACAAATGGCTATCAGACACATGAAAAAAATGTTCATCATCACTAGCCATCAGGGAGATTCAAATTAAAACCACATTGAGATATCACCTTACACCAGTTAGAATGGCCAAAATTAGCAAGTCAGGAAACAACATGTGTTGAAGGGGATGTGGAGAAAGGGGAACCCTCTTACACTGTTAGTGGGAATGCAAGTTGGTGCAGCCTCTTTGGAGAACAGTGTGGAGATTCCTCAAGAAATTAAAAATAGAACTTCCCTATGACCCTGCAATTGCACTACTGGGGATTTACCCCAAAGATACAGATGTAGTGAAAAGAAGGGTCATCTGTACCCCAATGTTTGTAGCAGCAATGGCCATGGTCGCCAAACTGTGGAAAGAACCAAGATGCCCTTCAACGGACGAATGGATAAGGAAGATGTGGTCCGTATACACTATGGAGTATTGTGTCTCCATCAGAAAGGATGAATACCCAACTTTTGTAGCAACATGGATGGAACTGGAAGAGATTATGCTGAGTGAAATAAGTCAAGCAGAGAGAGTCAATTATCATATGGTTTCACTTATTTGTGGAGCATAACAAATAGCACGGAGGACATGGGGAGTTAGAGAGGAGAAGGGAGTTGGGGGAAATTGGAAGGGGAGGTGAACCCTGAGAGACTATGGACTCTGAAAAACAATCTGAGGGGTTTGAAGTGGCGGGAACAACAGTGGGAAGTTGGAGGAACAAAGTGGTAGTTATTAGAGAGGGCACGGATTGCATGGAGCACTGGGTGTGGTGCAAAAATAATGAATACTGTTATGCTGAAAATAAATAAAAAATAAATTTAAAAAGAACATGAAAAAATAAATGCAAAAAAATATTTTAAAAACCTCATTTATTCATACCAATTTTATTTAAAATGTTCATTCAAGGTGACAGAACAAGAAGCTTACTCCTCTTCAGAAACAAATTTTTAACTGTAAAAGGAACAAATCTAAAAATAAAGAATACTTTGAAGAATTGTGCCTATCACCAAACCCTGAGAGGAAGTAACATTTTAAATTGTGTGATTTCAGGAGATCTTCAAAAATAAGAGGTCACAGGTGGCCTCACTGATAGCACTGGTTGACTCTAAGTTGATGTTTCTGAACTTGGTTGAAAGCCTCTGAATGACAAGAAGCATCTATCTTAATTTTATGCAGTGCTGAGGACACATAAAAAGGCAGGGGTTTAATGGCCCATGATGAGTATGGTAATCATGATGGTAAAGCTGTAACAAGCACCCACAGCCCCAAGTTCCTTATTTCCTCCCAATATCACTGGGGCAAAGAGCGCTAAATATCTTCAAGTAATCTAAAACTGTGCTGTCAATTGAATCGTAAAGAAAACTGAAAAACATCTCAAGATGTAGTCATTTGTTACATGGTGATGTCTTACTATTGCAGTTTGAAGAGAAAAAAAAATGAAAAACCCAGTTGAAAATAACCACTCAGACCCTGTGAGTGAATTCATTCTTCTTGGATTCCCTTGTTCCTGGGAGATTCAGATCCTCCTCTTCTCATTCTTCTTTGCAATCTATGTCCTGACACTAACTGGAAACCTATGCATTATCTCTGCAGTGTGGTGGGACAACCATCTCCACACCCCCATGTACATCCTGCTGGCCAATTTTTCCTTCCTGGAGATCTGGTATGTCACTTCTACTGTCCCCAATATGCTAGCCAACTTGCTCTCTGAAACCAGCACCATCTCCTTCTATGGCTGCTTCCTCCAGTTCTACTTCTTCTTCTCCATGGGTACCACTGAGACCTTCTTCTTGTCTGCCATGGCCTTTGACAGGTACCTTGCTATCTGCAGGCCCCTGCACTATCCCACAGTAATGACTGTTCAGCGCTGCATCAGAATAGGAGCTGGGTGCTGGGTGTGTGGCTTCTCCTGTTTTCTCCTCCCAGTTTACCTCATCTCCCAACTTCCTTTTTGTGGTCCCAATATAATTGATCATTTTTTATGTGACCCAGGGCCCCTTATGAAGCTGTCCTGTGTGCCAGCTCCTGCTACTGAGATCATCTGTGCCATTTTTAACTCAGTCCTCATTTTCTCCACCTTCCTCTTCATTACCAGCTCCTATACTCTGGTGATCAGATCTGTGCTGAGGGTCCCCTCAGCAGAAGGTCGGCATAAGGCCTTCTCCACGTGTGGCTCCCATCTTGCTGTGGTGTCCCTATTCTATGGCTCTATCATGGTGATGTACGTGAGCCCAACAGCAGGAAATCCAGCAGGGATCCAGAAAATTGTGACTTTATTTTATTCTGTGATGACTCCATTTTTCAACCCCTTGATCTATAGCCTCCGGAATAAGGAGATGAAGAAGGCCCTGAGAAAACTGTTTCAGATTATGAGATTTGGTCAAAGACAGCCTCTCAAGAACTAGAATCCATATATGTATAGGACATATAGTGATATAAAATTACAGGAGGTTAATGGTCTTAAGCAAATTTGAGAGGCAAATATGTCTCCCATATTCCCTGGAATATTTTTAGAAATGTATATCAATGAGGCAAATACAAATAAGATCTTATAAGAACTTGCATAAATCATTTGTACTAGACTTTATTATATTAGTACTCCTGTGTGTCTTATATGCAAATAGGAAAATGTGAAACATTCTCAGACCTCTGCAGAAAAACCATATATAACCCAGATATCACCTGGTCAGCTTCTATCTTTTACATATATAGGTAAATTTGTCTCTGATCCCCAGTTTCTCAGTGATCACCTGTTTAAAGTACCCACGGCTATCTCCCTACATATCATACAAACATGTTCATGTGTGCTTCTTTTCTCCCACTCCTGAATCTACCTTGTGTCTTGTTTTGATTACATCAATCTGCATGTGAGACTCACCCCTTCAACATTTTATCTAAAAACAAAGAAAATCCAGTTTTGTGTGGGTTTATTAACCTGACTAGAGGTTGGGGTTAGGGAGAGTTACAGGAAAGGCCACTGCTGAACACCCAGTCAATCTTTCATATTATACCTGATCTGCCTCTTTTTCTTTTCCTCATCCTCTTCCCCACCACCTACCAGAACAACCAGAACATCTTTCTCTTTCTATTCAGAATAATTATTTTACACATGAAGCCCCTTATAATTTTCAGTTGTTCCTCAAAGTGGGCTTGCCAAAAATTTTCTCCTCAGCAAATCTAATTCTTAAATAGGATTTTGTGAAAATAAGGGTTTTTTCCCCAATTGTTTACTTTTTGGGTTGTTATAGGTTCTTATAACTTATCGTATTCCTTATCGTACTACCCCCAGTATCACTCAATACAAAAGAATAAATGTATTGAAACAAGAGATGAGACCAGGAAACAAGATTACTTGGAAAAAACTTAATGAAGTGTGTAAACCTGGTGATTCACAGACCTGTACCCCTGGGGATAAAAATATATGTTTATAAAAAATAAAAAATTAAAAAAAAATAAAATAAAAAAAAAAATTAAAAAAAAAAAACTTAATGAAAAATAATGATTCATAATTTTAATTTTTCTAATGATTCATATTTTAAGTGCTTTATGATTTTAAAGGGTTTTTCTCATTTTTAGTATTAGAATTAATACTAACCATGCAGCAATGATAGTGTGTATGAGTCTGAGGATAGAAATAAGATAGTATTTTTTAAAAAAGAAAGAAAGGAGATACTGTGGCTACTCTTCAACAAATCGTGTTGGGAAAACTGGACAGCCACATGCAAAAGAATGAAACTGGACTACTTTCTTACACCATACACAAAAATACTCGAGATGGATTAAAGACATAAATGAGAGACCTGAAGCCATAAAACTCCTAGAAGAAAACATAGGCAGTAATTCTTTGATGTCAGCCTTAGCAACATATCTTCTAGATAGGTCCCCCACAGGCAAGGGAAACAAAGGCAAAAAGAAAGTACGGGGCCAATACCAACATAAAAAACTTACACACAGCAAAGGAAGCCATCAGCAAGGGGAAAAGACAACCTAGTGAATGAGAGAAGATATTTTTGAATGATATATCCAGGAAGGGTTTAATATCCAAAATACATAAAGAACTTAAAGAATTAAACATACACAAACAACCAATCTGATTTTAAAAATGGGCAGAGGACCTGAATAGATATTTTTCCAAAGAAGACATACAAATGGCCAAAAGATATGTGAAAAGATGTCACCATCACTCATCATCAAGGAAACGAAAATCAAAACTATGATGAGATATGTCACCTCACATCTGTCACAGTGATGTAAAAATCAAATAGACAAGAAATAACAAGTGTTGGCAAAGATGAGGGGGAAAAAAGAAGCCTTGTGCACCACTGATAGGAAATGTAATTGATATAGCCACTATGGAAAAGAGTATGGATGTTCCTCAAAAAAATTTAAAAATAGAAATACCAAAGATCCAGTAATTCCACTTGCCAAAGGAAAAAGCAGTAAGTGGACATGCAAAATTGATGAAGGGAAGTGGGAGATACAGGTTTCCAATTATGGAATGAATAAGTCACAGGGATAAAATTACATCATAGAGAATAAAGCCTATAGAATTGCAATAGTGTTGTATGGTATCTGATGGTAGGTACACTTGTGGTAAGCACATCATAATGTATAGAGTCACTGAATCACTATGTTACACACCTGAAACTAATGTAACACAGTGTGTCAACTATACTTTAATAAAATAAAAATAAACCAATTTTTAAAATTTTTTATAAAGATAGGCAAAAAATTGCTATAGTATTATTAGAAATAAATTAGGAATGGGAAAAATGGGAAAATGCAACAAAGATTAATAACAATTTGATTTAGAGGGACTCATAGTGCCATTAATAATTTTTCTATATTTTATCATATTTGACAACTTTTTCTTAGATATTTCTGAAATAGTGATTTTAATTGTATATAATTTTCTAGCACAGTGTATATGCCTCATAATCAAACCAAGAGCAAATTTCCTATGTGGTATGCAACTTAAAATAATAAAAAGAAAATCTTTATATAAGTGCAAAAGCTATTAAAGGTGCTTCATCCAGGATAAGAGTGCATGAAAAGAGATATTTTTGGAGAGATTTAGGCAAGTGAGTCTCAGGCCTTCAAAGTTGTCTCCCTAAAACAAAAGAACAGTGTTCTTTTTTTTTAAGATTTTATTTATTTATTTTAGAGAGAGAGAGACAGACAGAGCATGAGAGGCATGGAAAGGAAGAGGGAGAGGGAGAAGCAGACTCGCCACTGAGCAGGAAGCCCAAGCTTGATCCTGGGGCCCTGAGATCATGACCTAAGCCAAAGGCACGTGCTTAACCAACTAAGCCACCCAGGCACCCTTCCTTCCCAGGGTTCTAATTATCTGCCCTGTGTGTGGGAAAATGACCTGATCTGTATACTCTGATAAGCTTAATTTCTTCAGTAGTTCTGTCTTTAGTTTTCCCCATATCCTTTCGGGCCTCTCTATCAATATACCCAGGATATTTTCTGAATTTCCCCCTTGAATTTCATCCCCAATGCAATGTGCTTTAGACTGTTTTTAAGATCATAGGTTCAAATGAATGGTTTTATCAATCCTGAAACCACATCCTACCCTGGAAACAAAATTCTGTTCACATTATTCATACAGGAACTCTCCCAGGCCATGGGCTTACTACTGACAAATGTACATTATTTCCCCATACCAAACACACTCAGTGGTGCTAAAATTAAATTGTCAGTATCAATTATTTGGATATTGTACTATGATGTGTTTTCTCTTTCCCACATTTTTCTTTCCCTGCTTTGAAACATTCCTTCACTCATTTATTCATTTTTTGATATACTCATCCTCCAAATATTTACTGAGTGTCTCCTATGTGCGAAGTATTGATCCCAGGTTTGGGGAAAAAAAAAAAAAAGAAGTGCAAAATACAGAGCTTTGAGACTTAACGTTGTCAAGAAAATAGATTCTTTTTTTTTTAAGATTTTATTTATTTATTTGACAGAGAGAGATCACAAATAGGTAGAGAGACAGACAGAGAGAGAGATGAGGAGAAGCAGGCTCCCTCCTGAGCAGAGAGCCCAATGCGGGACTCGATCCCAGGCCCCTGGGATCATGACCTGAGCGGAAGGCAGAGGCTTAACCCACTGAGCCACCCAGGCGCCCCAAGAGAATAGATTCTAAGAGTTGTCATCTCAAAGAGAAATTTTCTCACTTTCATGAAAGAGAAATGAAATTTTCTTTTCATTGTATCTATATGGGATGATGGAGGTTAACTAAATCTATTGTGGTAATCATTTCACAACACATGTAAATCAAACTACCATGCTGCACACCTTAAACTTATAGTTATGTATGTCAATTATTTCTCAATAAAACTGGAGGAAAAGGAAAGTAAGGGCAAATTGAAAGGAACCAGAAAAAGGAAACTAAAGCATCCAGAAGCTCTAGGGATTCTGTATTTCAAGACAGCCTTAAAGAAGCCTAGACTGCTCTGACTTTACTGCTTTATCTAGTAAAGGGATCCCCAGCTGCAATAATTGGGGAGGTGGTAAGAAATTGAATTCAAACTGCCAAGTTTGGAATGAGGTCAACAAGCCTGTCCACAAACTTCACAAACATCCTTGCAATTGGCTGCAGATTTTCATGTTACAATTTTTCCGCCAACCCTGTCTCTCTAAATTATAACAGTGAGAAACAATGGGAGAAGGGCTCAGTAGAAAAAAATAAAAATATATATAATTAGCAAGCCTTCTTTATAAAAAACTATAAAACTTTATTCAAAGAAATTCAAGAAGACATGAGTTAATAGGAAGATATGCCAAGTCCATGGATTATAAGAGTAATTGTGTAGGTGACAGTAAATCTCATTCAGAGCAATTTCATTCAGAATTTCAGCAATAATTTCTGTGCAAATTGACAAGAGGATCCTAAATTTATGTGAAAAGGCAATGGGCAAAGACTACCAAAAAGAATTTGAAGAGAAATAAATTTGGAGGACTCTTCTCACTAGATATCAAAACTTATTATAAAGCTATGAAAATTAAGAAAATGTACTGCTGGTACAATAAGTATAAAAAGAGAGATGATTGCACTACCAAGTATATACCCCAAAGATACAAATTGTATTGTTCTGAAGGGACACCTGCACCTCAAAGTTTATAGCAGCAATTTCCACAATAGCTGTGGAATGGATAAAGAATGGAATATATAAAGAATGTAATGGATAAAGAAGATGTGATGTGAGATATATATTTTTTTCAAAAGCATTTTGTGGGGTATATCATTTCTGTAATTATATAATGTATTTCTTTGTGGTTTTAAGTGATAAAGACATTAAGTTAACAAACATAAGAAATGTATGCACTGCTTGAAACTTAAATTATTCTTAGAACACTTTTTTTTTTAATTTCTTTTCAGCGTAACAGTATTCATTGTTTTTGCACGACCCAGTGCTCTGTGCAATACGTGTCCTCCTTAATACCCACCACCTGGTTCCTCCAACCTCCCACCCCCTGCCCCTTCAAAACCCTCAGATTGATTTTCAGAGTCCATAGTCTCTCGTGGTTCACCTCCCCTAATTTCCCTTAACTCCCTTCTCCTCTCCATCTCCCCATGTCCTCCATGCTATTTGTTAAGCTCCACAAATAAGTGAAACCATATGATAATTGACTCTGCTTGACTGATTTCATTCAGCATAATTCAGCACAATTCAGTCCCATCCATGTTGCTACAAAAGTTGGATATTCATACTTTCTGATGGAGGCATAATACTCCATAGTGTATATGGACCACAAAGAACTTCTCAAACTCAACACACACAAAACAGATAATCATATCAAAAAAATGGGCAGAAGATAGGAACACTTTTCCAATGAAGACATACAAATGGCTATCAGACACATGAAAAAATTTTCATCATCACTAGCCATCAGGGAGATTCAAATTAAAACCACATTGAGATATCACCTTACACCAGTTAGAATGGCCAAAATAACAAGACAGGAAACAATGTGTGTTGGAGAGGATGTGGAGAAAGAACCCTCTTACACTGTTGGTGGGAATGCAAGTTGGGGCAGCCTCTTTGGAGAACTGTGTGGAGATTCCTCAAGAAATTAAAAATAGAACTTCCCTATGACCCTGCAATTGCACTACTCGTTATTTACCCCAAAGATACAGATGTAGTGAAAAGAAGGGCCATCTGTACCCCAATGTTTATAGCAGCAGTGGCCACAGTTGCCAAACTGTGGAAAGAACCAAGATGCCCTTCAACAGACAAATGGATAAGGAAGATGTGGTCCATATACACTATGGAGTATTATGCCTACATCTTAGAACACTTTCAATGGGAGTTGCATTGCCCTTTAAGTGCTGTAATTTGATAGAATTATTTTACTGCCATGACTAAATATAGAAATTTCAAAAGAACATATTTTCAAAAAATTTTTTGTCAGAGGGTTTTTAATTGGTTTCATTTTTCATTGATAATTGGTTTAATTTAAAATATTTAGTTATATAAAATTTATACAAAATATAGAATGTGTATATACATACACACACAATGGAATATTACTCAGACATCTGAAGGGATGAACACTTACCATTTACATCAATGTAGATGGAACTGAAGGGTATTATGCTGAGCGAAATCAGAGAAAAACAACTATCATATGGCTTCACTCATATATGGAATATAAGAAACAGTGCAGAGGATCATAGGGGAAGTGAGCAAAAAATGAATGGGAATCATCAGAGAGGGAGAAAAACCATTTGAGAGTCTCTTAACTATAGGAAACAAACTGAGGGTTGTTGGAGAGGTTGGTGGAGGGGGATGGGTAATAGGGTAATGGGCATTAAGGAGGGTGTGTGATGGGATGAGCACTGGGTATTGTATGCAACTGATGAGTTACTGAACTCTACCTCTGAAGCTAATGATGTACTACATGTTGGCTAGTTGAATTCAAATTTTAAAATTAGTTAAATAATTGAGACAGATGAAGTGTGCCTGGGTGGATCAGTTGGTTAAGCATCTGCCTTCTGCTCAGGTCATAATCCGGGAGTCCCAGGATCCAGACCCGCATCATTCTCCCTCTCCTTCTGTGTGGGAGGCCACGGTAAGGCCTGAGACAAGAACCAAACCAGGCCCTGACTTGTGCCTCCTCTAAAGGCTGAATAGCCGAACAAAAGGCTTAGGTCGATAAAGTCGAGTAGCACTGAGAAAGGGTCTGTGCTATGTGTTGTGCGCTTGCCTACATGACTTCCCACACGTTTGCTAGTCAGATAGAGACGATTTGGCCGGGTCAGAAATTCTTGGCTGGTCCTTGCTGTCCTTGCGCGGGCTATAGACTACACCACTATAAGGCTGTGCTGTGCTTGCACAACTATGTCTTGAGTGGCCTTGAAGTCAGTACAGCTGTTGCTAGAAGGTCTGCTATTGGTGTTTGGAAAATAGATAATGGGAAAGCTTGAAGGATTTTCTGTGCATGTTGCAAACTCTTTAGTAATCAGCTAAAAATAGATACTTTCCTTATGATTGTTTCTGTTAGTTATATAATGCCTCACAGCCTTGAATAAAATTGGCACTATTGGACATCCTCCTTGGTGCTCCTCCTGCCCCCATCTCTTTGTCTCTTAATTTCTTTTCATCATCCTCTTACTCTCTCGACCCTGGTTGATTTGTCGCACAGGCCGCGACACTTCTGCTCCTCCCCAACTCATGCTCTCTCTGATTCACACTCTCTCTCAAATAAATAAATAAAACCTTTAAAAGAAAACTATAAAAGGACAGATGAAATTAAATAGAGAATCCAGAAACCAACCCATGCATATATAGGGCCACTTAATTTATGATAAAAATAGGACTACAGAGCAGGTGTAGAATACAGGTTTAACAACAAAAAAATGTCTAGGTCAATGGACTTTCAAGTGGAAAAATGAAATCTAAGCTATATATGTCACTTCATACAAAGAAATTATGACTAGGATAATTGCAGATTTTAAATTTGAAAGTAAGATATTAACACTTCTAAAAAATAAAGGAGAATACTTTCATAACTTTAAAATAAGCAAAAAGAATTAGCTATAAAGAAACTTGATTAATAAATTAGATGCATTAAAAGTAAGAACTTCTATTCATTAGTAAGACAGTCAGAGAAAGACAATACCATATGATTCCACTCATATGTGGAATTTAAGAAACAAAACAAAGTAGGGGAGAAGTAGAGACAAATCATAAACCAGATTCTTAACTATAGAGAAAAACAGATGGCTACCAGGAAGGAGGTGGATAGAACGATGGGCCAAATAGGTGATGGTGATTAAAGAGTACACTTCTCTTGATGAGAACTGAGTAATACATGCAATTGTTGAATCACTATGTTGTACAACCAAAATGAATATAAACACTTTGCTAACTACACTGGAATTCAAATTTTTAAAAAACGAATTTCTGTTTATTAAAAAGAAATTATGAGACTGGAAAATAAGCCAGTTAAATGGGAGAAAATATTTGGAATACATCTAACTGATTAAAGTCTTGTTTTCAGAAAGTATCTCTAAGCCTTTGAAGTAAAAACAAATTCCCAATAGTTTAAAGTAGGCAAGACTCTTGAAAAGTTATTATTAAAAAAAGACTATACCCAAATATAACATGGGATGTGTTTGCCTAAATATTTTTTTCAAAAAACTGACATAATCAAAGACTAACAAAAACAAAGCAAAACAAAAAACACAGAATAATGAGGATGAGCACATACTACTCGTGAGAATATACATTTGGGCAACCATTTTTGGAATACTCTTTGACATTATCTGTTATAGCTGAATAAATGCATTTCCTGGAATCCAGAAATTTCATATATATATATATATATATATATATATATATATATATATATATATATATTATACACACACACATAGATATATCATAAATTTCTGTAAGCATACACCAAGAGATATGTAGAATACTATTCATTGCAGCATTACTCATACTACCCTCTAACTGAATGTCCCAACAACAATAAGGTGGAAATGTGGTATAATCATATAAAGGAATAATATATAGCAATAAAATTAAATGAACGACAGTTAGATTAAACATTACAGATAAATCTCACAAATTTAATTATGAGTTAAGGATTCCAGACACAAAATAGATGCTGCATGATTTCATTTATGCACATTTCAAAAACAAATTAAAAACTTGGTGTTTGATTATAACTAAGTAAAATTTTGAAAATTATCTCCTCTTTTGAACAAATACTGTTAAACCATCAAGAGAGAAAATCCCAAATCCCCAAACAGGCAAATTGATGGTATTTAAAATAGAGATAGAGGTTATTCTGGAGAAAGTACTATCAGGAAAGGTGACAATGAAGCTTCTGAGATGCAAGGTAATGTTCTTTTACTCAGGTGGTGGTTAAGTGGATTTGTGGGTTTTTAGTAATTCAGAGAGCTGTACAATTACAATATGCATATTTTTAGGTACCAAGTTTTAAAATTAAAAAAAAAAAAAAAAGCCTCAAGCCAGATCATTTTATTCTCTGCCAAACACCTCCACTAACCCTTTCTAAACAGTGAAAGCTGAAGTCTTTACAATAGCTCATAGGTACATTTACCTTGTTATATTTCTACCATCTTGTCCTGCTCCTTTCTCCACTGCCATTCTGGCTGGCCCCTTTCCTCTTTCCCCAACATATTACCCTTTCTTCTGCCTCTGGTTCTTGTGATTGACCTTTTTGCCAGAAATGCAATACCACAGATAGCTATACAGTTTGTTCTCTCACTTCAAGACACTGTTTAAATGTTACCTTCTCAGGATGCCTGGATGCTCAGTTGGTTAAACACCTGCCTAGGTCATGATCTCAGGCTCCTGGGATTGAGTCCTGTGTCAGGTTCCTTGCTGAGCAAGTCTGCTTCTCCCTCTATCCCTCCCTCCCTCATACTCTTACTCTCTCTCTTTTAAAAGATTTACTTATTTATTTGAGATCCCTCTCTCAAATAAATAAATTATAAATAAAATAAATAAATAAATAAATCTTTTAAAAGGTAAAAAATGATAAATGTTACCTTCTCTATGAGGATTTCCTTACTACCCTAAAATCACAAAATCTCCCTATTCTAGTATTCCCTCCCCACCCCCTACTTTATTTATTTATCCATAATATTTCCTAATAATACTTCATAATTATCTTATTTATGTTACTTATTTACTGCTACCTCCAAAAGAAAATATGTACTGTGAAGACAGGGGTCCTAGGGTTGTTTCATACAATATTCCTGGGATCTTAAATAGTGATCAGCATATGGCAAGTATTCAATAAATATTTGTGAAATAACAGAATGCTAATTAAATTTCTTGAGCTGCCACTTATTTCCAGCCTAAGATATAATTGACATATAACATTATATAAGTTTAAGGTGTATAACATTAGAACATGATGATTTGATACATGTGTATATTGTGAAATAATTACAATACAGTTAGTTAATACTTCTATCACTTCACTTCACATACTTACCTTTTTTTTTCTTTTGGTGGTGAGAACACTCAAAATCTACTTCCTTAGTGACTTTCAAGTATATAACACATAGTTGTTAACTATAATCACCACACTGTGCATTAGAACTTATATATCTATATTATATGTAGAAAAAAATATATATATATAGATTAGATAGATAGATAGATAGATATCTTATAGCTGTAATTTTGTACCCTTTGACCAACATCACCCCATTTCCTTCCTCTCCTGGTCCCTGACAATCACCATTCTAGCCCTTGTTCCCAAAAGTTTAAGCTGCCAATTCTTTCTGCTATACATAAAATGTACCTCAGATATCTGTGACAAAACTACCCCAAGTACAGATATTTGATGGTCAAAGAATGATTCCTTCTTCTTCAAAATAGATAAAGGGAACCCAATGATAGAGCTCCCAGTTGTAGCTATTATGACTTAATTATTCCCCAAAAGCCTTCAACAATACATGGCTACTAGAGAAGAAAGAAAAGATAGACTCAACTTCTATAGATTCACTATTCCCTATGGAATACTAAGAATAGGTGTTTGATTATAATGAAAATTCAAAAATTATCTATTTTGAAAAAATACAACCAAATCCTCAAGAGGATAAATCTCAAATCCCAAAAGGTCATGAGGCAAAAAAAAAAAAAAAAGTAGACATATATAACACCGTCATTTGAGCTTTCATTTTGACCATAAAAATGTGCTTTGAAACTAGACAAAAAATACCTTGTACAGTTCACTCTTTGAAATCCATGAGAGATTACAAACTGGATCATCCAATTTCTTGGAACTCCTTTACATGCCTGTTGCTCTGTGAAGTAATATTTTATGTCTGGTCTCTGACCCTCTTCTCGGCATTCATACAAGGAGTAAGTAGAAACTGTATAACATGTGAGCCACGTGTGCTTGAATTTCTTGCAAAATTCAGAAAGAAAGTGTTTTCTTATCTTTGAAAAAAATGAAAATATTTCACTAGAATGAAATGCTAACATATAAATAAAGTCCTAAAATACTAATTTCCTTGTTTCCCTGGATTCTGGAGAATATTTCTCAGTTTATATATATTACTCTAAAAAATTAATAGAAAAATACATACAAAGTAGCTTAGGATTTCTAGTGAAGATGTATGTTAACTGACAGTTTGCTGCAGAAGGATTCATTTTGAAGCTTTTATTGCTTGGTGGGTAAATATGGCAAATCTCTCTTTCCAAAGATATCTTCTCTCCCAAGCCCATATATTACTTTTCAGTTCCATTACACTAATGATCCCTGGTTTAATATGGATTCTTTTTGAAGTACAAAGTTTTCAGCATGTTGCATTTTACTGTTATTTTGTTGTACATATAAGTTGTACCCTAAACTCTGGCATTGGACAATTACTATCCCCAGGAGATATTCTAAAACAAGAAGAGTGAGTATCAATAATGATTTGAAACAAATCCTATGTCAATGACCTTTCTTTAAATAAAACAATTTAACTGAAAAGGCTGACATTGGGTCCTGAGTAAAGAGGACCACAAAAATGTCTAAAGACAAAAGGACAATACAGTGGAATATTAAAAAGTTATAACATAGGAAATATAATCAATAATATTTTAATAACATACTTGGTAACAAATGGTAACTACACTTAGCATGGTGAGAATTGCAATATGTATAAAAGCATTAAATCACTATATTGTACACCTGAAGTTAATATAACATTGTATGTCAACTACACTCCAAAATACTTCTTTTAAAAAGGTATTAGGGGATATGATTTCTCAAAATCTCTGTGTGAATGAACGAATTCTTTCTTTAAAAACATTAATGAACTGTTTTCAGAAAACCCAAGACCCAAGGATTAGGCTGACCTGAGCTTCTACAACCATTGCACAACCTCAGGGCAATGAGAATCTATAACTAGTCCTTCCAATCTAAACTCTGTCTCAAAGGTAAAATGAAAGGGTTAGCCATCTATGTGGTCTGACTTTTATATAAATTGGCCCAGGGCTTCTCTGACTTAAAGTCTTGGATTTCCACTTTGAAAAGTCTTCTTTGATTTATTAAATGTTCCTGATAAAATGCAAAAATACTTCCAGGAGTGGAAAACAAAAATTCAGCAAAAATGTATTAAAAGTTTGTTAATCTCTGATTATAAGATCCATAGTGCAAGATCTGTCATATTCACACAGGTGCTTCTCTAGCACTCAAAAGACCACTTAACACAATGAAGAAGCTTAATAAATATTCTGAATGAAAATATTTCACTTCATATAAAAGGTCAGAGGAAACAGACCTGAGTTTCAATGTATTTTTTTTCTTTTTTTAGAGAGAAATCACAAGTAGACACATGTAGGCAGAGAGGCAGGCAGAGAGAGAGGGAGAAGCAGGCTCCCCGCTGAGCAGAGAGCCCAATGCAGGGCTTGATCCCGGGACCCCGGGACCATGACCCAAGCCAAAGGCAGAGGCCTAACCTACTGAGCAACCCAGGTGCCCCCTAAGTTTCAATTTAATAACAACTACATGAAATGGAAGTAGCCAGAGAGAGAAGGAAGAAGCTCCTTGTTTCAGATTTGCCCAGATAAGAAAGGCCTAGATGGCACTTAGTGAAATGTAAAATGATACCAAAGGTCTATCTAAAAGAGAAAAAGAAACTTGTGGAAAAGGGCTGTAGAGGAAAAATACTGACTATGGAAATCCTCACAAAAACTTAAAATCTGGGGTGCTTGTGTGGCTCAGTGGGTTAAGCCTCTGCCTTCAGCTCAGGTCTGATCTCAGGGTCCTGGGATAGAGCCCCGCATTGGGCTCTCTGCTCAGCAGGGAGCCTGCTTCCCCCTCTCTCTGCCTGCCTCTCTGCCTACCTGTGATCTCTCTCTCTCGGTCAAATAAATAAATAAAATCTTAAAAAAAAAAAAACTTAAAACCTATTTTCCCATTTTTCTTGCAGCTACCTTGACCATGGGTTGTACTGTATAAGTATAGGCACAATTAACATGGTCACAGTGACTCAGACTAGCTGCTTTCCCTCAGGTCAATTGCCATAATGGGCATTTCTGGTTCACATATGCACATGGAAGTCTATTAAAGTAGCCAGAGCAATTTGGAGGCAAAGGTATAGAACTTTTTCTCATAGTGTACAGTGCATTCAGTTGTCTATCATTTATGCAAAATGATATGAATCCAGAAACTGGCATTAACAAAAAGCATAAATCCCAGAATGATAGAGGTATTTTTTATTGTCACTTTAAAACACCATGAGTAACCTGGGGGAACTGAAGGTGAAAAATATCTGTTTATATCCTATCATTGTACTACATTTATATAGATTCTTAAAGCATCTTGATTTAGTTTTTTATTATTAAGTCATTTATTAATCTTAAAAAATCAAGTACTCATAGACTGTTGAAAGAACTTCAAATGAACAGAAATGTAGTACTGATAGTGCAGGTAAATAGGTAAAAGAGTAGAAAACAAGTAATCTATCAGAATCACAAAGTGTGAATTGCTAGCATCCAATTCATGTTTTCCTTCTTTTCTATTATTGTGACTTTTTAAAATAATATATGCTCAGGGGCTAAGTCATGAAAGCCACAGTTTTGTTGTTTAAACAAAAGTCTGTTTACTATTGTTTGCTACTTTTTCAAATAAAAGATAGAGAATTTTGGTGTTTTTAGGAAGAACCAGCATAACCCATTAAGGTGCAATAACCAAGTCACCTCCCATGTCTTCCAGACCAATGAATGTGTCCAGCACAGAAACCACCAACTCTGTCAGCCACTTCATCCTCATGGGCTTTCCTTCAAGCCCAGAAATGCAGCTCCTCTACTTTGCACTCTTCTCAGTAATCTACACCCTGACTCTGATGGGGAATGCAGCCATTGTCTGTGCTGTGCGGTGGGACCGGCGTCTTCATACCCCCATGTACATCTTCTTGGGGAATTTCTCTCTCCTGGAAATATGTTATGTCACCACGACTGTCCCTAATATGTTGGCCAATTTCCTGTCCACAAGCAAGTCTATCTCCTTTGTGAGCTGTTTCACACAGTTCTACTTCTTCTTCTCATTTGGGTGTGATGAGGGCTTCTTCCTTTGCATCATGGCCTTTGACAGATACCTTGCCATCTGCCGTCCTCTATATTACCCACGCATCATGACTAA
>NC_081569.1:50230322-50255576 GCF_022355385.1 Mustela nigripes | reverse complement strand
CATAGGTATCTTATGGTTTTGGGTGCAATTGTAAATGGGATTGACTCCTTCACTTATTCATTTTCAATGTGTACTTTGTTGGGCACCTGCTATGTATTAGCAGATTTGTTATGCATTAGAGATACAGTGGTGAGCTAGGCTGAACCTGAAACACTCTTATAGAGCTTAGTATAGTATAAATATTCTGTTATAAATTCTAAATATATAGAGAACCAAATAAATAAACATCAAATCAAAGATTCTTAGTCTCATCTAAGTCCACTCAGATGTCACTATTCAAGTTTAGCATCCCAGTCTGTTTTAATTATATGTGACTGCATAATTATACCAAAATTTAGTGATTTAGAACAACCCAAACTATGTATTATTTCATAAAACTGCATTTACTGAACTCCACCTGAAATTCCTTCCTCCACACAGTGTTGGCATAGGCTGTAATTATCTGGAGACATGATTACACCTGGAATTGCCTAAAAGATCACTTAAATAGCTTCTAGTTGTTGGCTGGAAGCTCAGCTGATTCTGTAAACTAGAGCTTCTTGGTTCTGCCCCCCAGAAGTTCCAGGAGGCAACAGCAGAAGCTACACAGCATCATTTCCCTTGTATTCTATTGATCAATATAGCTCAAAAGACCAGTTTATATATAAATGGAGGAGAAGATACCACCTCTTGATAGGGAAATGGCAAGGTCACTTTTAAAGAGGATTTAAGATAGTTTTATTCTTTGGGACATCTTTGGAAACACGATCAACCATACAGTCCACTCTCTGATCCTGACTAAGTACGTCCCTCCCACATGTAAAATATATTCAACTTCTCCCCCAAAAGGCTTGCTTCATTATGGTAGCAGGCATTAGTCCAGAATCTTGTCATTTAAAATAATGCATGAAGTTCCTGGGTACAGAGATCTGACAAGATAACCGCAATATCCACTCCTGTTTAAAAGAAAGGAATTCCTTTCTTCTTTTTCTCCCTAATTTTATGAATAATTCATCTGTAAAGCCAACTGGTCTAGCAGAGCGTAGTGGGTGTTCATGGAGTATCAGAAGGAGTGTAGGAGGGAGTATCAGAAGGAGTATCAAGGTCCAAGTGGGTTGAAGAGAGTGGAGAGGGATGGGGTAACTGGGCAAGCAATTTTAGGAAGTGATAAAGTTAGAAAAGTGTTCAGTACACTGAACAGAGAGAGAGATACAATGGCATACAGAGGGATTATCACATACATTAATAAATCAATAAATTATTAGACTACTCACTGTCAGAAAAGGTACAACAAATACAGAAAGAATAAAAATTAGAATGAACCCTGTAGTGTTAGTTGGAATTGAAAGTACCAGTATAAATTCGTGGTTTTCAATATACATGAATAAATACAGAAATAAATCTGCCACTGAGAGGTCCTAGCACAGTGATGTGCCAACATCAATGAGCATACCTACTATGTTCCATTAATAGGATCCAGGACTCTGAGAAAATAGCTGATTCCTGAGCTAGGAAACAGAAAGCACAAAATGAGCTTGGAGCATCTTCTCTGCACCAAAAAGCAAGGAAGTTTTTTTTTGTTGTTTTTTGTTTTTTTTTTATTAATTTTTTATTTTTTATAAACATATATTTTTATCCCCAGGGGTACAGGTGTGTGAATCACCAGGTTTACACACTTCACAGCACTCACCAAAGCACATACCCTCCCCAATGTCTCCAAGAAACTCATTTTAAGCCCGAAGACACCTCCAGATTTAAAGTGAGGGGGTGGAAAAGAATTTACCATGCTAATGGACATCAGAAGAAAGCAGGAGTGGCAATCCTTATATCAGATCAATTAGATTTTAAGCCAAAGACTATAATAAGAGATGAGGAAGGACACTATATCATACTCAAAGGGTCTGTCCAACAAGAAGATTTAACAATTTTAAATATCTATGCCCCCAACGTGGGAGCAGCCAACTATATAAACCAATTAATAACAAAATCAAAGAAACACGTCAACAATAATACAATAATAGTAGGGGACTTTAACACTCCCCTCACTGAAATGGACAGATCATCCAAGCAAAGGATCAGCAAGGAAATAAAGGCCTTAAACGAAACACTGGACCAGATGGACATCACAGATATATTCAGAACATTTCATCCCAAAGCAACAGAATAGACATTCTTCTCTAGTGCACATGGAACATTCTCCAGAATAGATCACATCCTGGGTCCTAAATCAGGACTCAACCGGTATCAAAAGATTGGGATCATTCCCTGCATATTTTCAGACCACAATGCTCTAAAGCTAGAACTCAACCACAAAAGGAAGTTTGGAAAGAACCCAAATACATGGAGACTAAACAGCATCCTTCTAAAGAGCAAGGAAGTTTTTAAAGATTTACATGTGCCTACCAAAAGGACTTGAATGAGTTCCCATCAAATAAATCAGGGACAACTTGGCAACAGATTTATATCTATTCAATAAAATAGGGAACTGTGAATCCTTACAAATAAATAAATGAATAAACTGAAAGTCTTATGAGGTATTTGCTAAGTTTCAAAGTACCTCCTCACAATCTGCTTACTAATAAAAAACAGAGAGACTTACTTTACAGTGAGTGAAGTGGGCTGGCAGACAACACTTTAATCAAAGTAAAAATTACTCTAAGTGGGATGACAGAATGCAATAAATGAAAGTGCTATCTATTTCTGTCAAAGATATCTAACCAGAATTTAATCCTGAAGTATATAAAACAAACCCAGATTGAAGAACATTGTACAAAATAACTGGCCTATTAAATGTTCACAAACATTCAGGAAAAGATCTAAGAACCTAGATCTATGGAAGAGAAACTAAAGACACATGACAAATGTGGCCACCATGAAGGTATGCCATACAAATCTCCAAGGGAAAAAAACACTAATCTGCTATGAGGAAAGTAGAAAGCTGATAGTCTCCAGCTTTAGTACACTTATGATTCACCACAGCATTTTTTTTTAATTTATTTGAGAGTGAGAGAGAGAGCATGAGTGTGGGGAGGGGCAGAGGGACAAAAAGACTCCCCACTAACCACAGAGTTAGAAGTGGGGCTCAATCCCAAGACCCTGAGTTCATGACCTGAGCTGAAGGCAGATGCTTAACTGAATGAACTACCCAGGTGTCCCTCACATTTAAACAAAGGCCATGTTCTTCCCACAAGCAGTCCCCAACTAAAGATGGGGTGAAGGTGCCAGGTCTGAGCCAGTGAAGGAAATCTTTGAGCCAGAGTTCCCCCACAGAACTAGCTAAGACTTTCTCAGAGCTGCTTCACAGTCTGAGGTTCCTCTTCACCAATCCTCCTCCTTCCTTCCCTCTTCCTTTCTTAGGTGTCTGTTCTAGTATCTCAGTTTAAAAGCTTTCCCTGGCTGTGCCTCCTGCCTCTCCCCTTTATTTTTCACAGATGAACCCTCAGTAAACCTCATATACCTCTAACTCTGTTAGAGCTCTCTACTATTTCCCAAGGGCCCAAAATGACACTGCAACTAAATGCACTAAATAATTCTGAACTGGGTTATTTTTGCATAGACACAGGCATGCGTGCACACACACACACACACACACACACACACACACACACTGACAAAACTATAATGAAGTTCTGAAGATTAAATGGTAGTGATGTATCCATGTTAATTTCTTGAGTTGATGATTGTATTGGGTCACATTGGAGAATACTTTTATTTCTTAGAAAGGCACATTAAAGTATTTGGGGATGATGGTTTAGGGGCAGAAAAGCCTTTTTACTATACTCTCAAGTTTTCTATAACTTTGTTTTTGTTTCAAAATGTAAAAAATGGAATCAGAAGACAAAAAGAAGTCCATTCGCCATAGTAATTCTGAAATCCACATGAGAACATGGCACCGATTCCTTCTTTTCCAAGGTGTTAAAATCTGAATTGCATTCCCCAAGACTTATATGTTGAAGCCCTCACCTCCAATGTGACTATATTTGAAATGTGGCCTATAATTATGTAATTAAGATTAAATGAGGTGATTAGGATGGTTCCAGAATTCAGTGGAAGAGGAAGAGACACCAAGAATGTGTACACACAGAGAAAAGGCCATGTGAAGACACAGTGAGAAAGCAGCCAAGGAGAGAGTCCTCAGGAGACAGCAAACTTGTCAACACCTTGCTCTTGAGCTGCTAGACTCCAGAACTATGAGAAAATACATTTCTATTGTTTAAGCCACCCAGTCTGTATTTCTTATGTCAGCCGCAGCTGACAACAGAGCAGGGAAAGGAATGTTCATTGATTTAGTTCTCAGGTTTGCATTTTACTTTTTAAAGATTTATTTATTCATTTGAGAGGGAGAGACAGACAGACAGAGAGAGAGAGAGCATGTATGTAGAGGGGCAGAGGGAAAGGGAGAGAGAAACTCCAAGCAGACTCTGCATTCAGCACATAGGCTATGATGGGGTTTGATCTCACAATCCTGAGATCACAACCTGAACTGGAACCAACAGTGAGACTCTTAACTGCCTGTGCCACTCAGGCACCCCTCGGGTTTGCTTTTTAGGAATTTTTCTCTATGGCTGTTGGCTCCAGGCTCCACCCTCTGAGTCATTTTCTGTTTCCATTAGAAATGATCTGGGTTTGTACCAGAGTAGCTTTCTTAGCCTGTTTCCCACTCATCAAAGTATGGAGGCACAGAAGTCTCTTTTAAATTTGAATTGTCTCTGTTTTAGTCCAGACTGGTGGTATTACTGCCAACCAACATCCTAACTTGCTTGTGAGAGACTAGTAATACTTTGAACTCAATTTTATAATCCTGAAATTGACACAGTGAAATTTTACATCTAATTTACAGCAAGATCAGCACTGTAGCTAACAGAAAGAAGATAATGGCTGTCATGGAAGCTCTCCACTTCACTGGCCATGACTTCAGCTAAGATTTTAAAGATCTGACCTTGTCATTTTCTTTCTACCAACGCTCCAGTACACTCAGAGAAAGCCACCCAAGCCACAGTGCTTTTGGTCATCACTGCTGCCATAACAGGAAAGTTCAGCAGCTGCTTGTTTGATCAAGGCACTTAATTACGACAATAATTGACAACTTATTTTCTATAGTTTTCTGACCTTTTTATTTTTTATAAAAGCTTCATCAAAATATAATTCATGTACAAAAAAATTACCTTTTTTGAAGTGCACAATTCAGTGGTTTTAGGATATTCAGAGTTGTGCAATCATTATCACTAATTTTAGAACATTTTCGTCAGCACACAATGAAACCCTGTACCCTCCAGCAGCTACTCTCCATTCCCCTCTTCCTCTATCTTCTGACAATCACTAATCTACTCTCGTCTTTTTGACTGGCTTCTTTAACTTAGTATAAATATTTTCAAGGTTATTGTGATATTTTCAAAAGTAGTAAAATATCTTCAAGACTCATCCATATTGTACATGGATCAGTTCTTCATTACCTTTTATTACCAAACAATATTCCATTGTATGGACATGCCACAACATTTTACTTATCCATGGGTCAGTTGTTTCACTTTTTGTGTATTATGAATAATGCTGCCATAAAAACTCTTGTACAAGTTTTTGGGTGGATGCATATCTTTTTTTTAAACTTTTTATTGACACATATTTTCAATTATCTTGGATGGGGTGGAGGAGTTAAGATGGTGGAGGTAGTGGGGCGCCTGGGTGGCTCAGTGGGTTAAGCCGCTGCCTTCGGCTCAGGTCATGATCTCAGGGTCCTGGGATTGAGTCCCGCATCGGGCTCTCTGCTCAGCAGGGAGCCTGCTTCCTTCTCTCTCTCTCTGCCTGCCTCTCAGTGTACTTGTAATTTCTCTCTGTCAAATAAATAAATAAAATCTTTAAAAAAAAAAATGGTGGAGGTAGAAGACCCTAAGCTTGTCTCACCCTTCAAACACAGCTAGAAAGTTATCAAATCATTCTGTGGTCAGAGAGAAAAAATCAATTGGAGGTCAGAGAGAAAAGTCCTGCAGGCCTATAAAAAGAAAAATGACCACACTTTTGGAAGGTAGGAGGTGTGGAGACTTGAATCGGGGTAAATACAGCTGTGGATATGATGGCAGGGAGGGAGCCTGCTTACAGAGGCTACCACAAAGTATTATAAGAAGCAGAGCACAAAATCTGAGCTTTAGATGTCTGCTACCACGGGTGAAATGCCTGGCTTCAAGGTGGTTAGGTGGTGAAGTGGGGCAGAATCCCAAGAGTGACAGGGTGGTCTGAGGATCCCCTGGGTCACACAAGAACTGGTGTCACCTAAGTGGGGCACTGTTCCCAGGCAGAGGAGTGTAGTAGCCAGCTGAGAACAACAACTGCTGGTGCCAGCTTTCTGCTCTATATTGCCATAAACTGTGAACTGCCCTGCAATTGTGTTGCTGCTTTCCTGGACAGCTGGCCAGCAGGAAAGGCAAAGCAAGACCTTTTCCCAGAAGAACAATGTGGATCTGCGCTCTGGGAATCCCTAAAATTTGGCATTTTGAAATTCAGTTGCACGCCTGAAATAAAATTGCTCAGACACAGGCAGGGTGAAGACAGGGCTCTGACAGAAACTGGGGAAACAAGAGGAGTGATTGGCTGCTCTTCTGTGAAAGCTCACTGAAGAATGAGGGCACGAACTTTTCAGCTCCCAGGCCAGGAAGCAGAGATTTATCCCACCCATCAGCGCCAAAAACCTTGAGGGAGCAAAACAGTGCCACCTAGTGGATACAGGAGACGCTTACACCAAACCCTGACCCCTTGCATCCTGGGGACACATTTCCACCAGGGCCAGCTAGAGAATCAGCACAACATGCCCCTCCCCCAGAAGACCAGCACAAAAAACTCACTCATACCAAGTTTATTGATCCTAGAGGGCTGCAAAGTTTCAGCTCTAGTGGAAAATAGTATCTAGCCTCCTTTGTACTTTTATTTGTATTATTATTTTTTCAATTCCTTTTATTTTTTATTATTTTTATAATTTACATATTTTTTACTTTATTTTCAATTTACTTCATTTTATTTTTTTATTTTTGGATCTAGGGTTTTTTTTTTTTTAAGATTTTATTCATTCATTTGAGAGAGAACACAAGCAGTGGAGCTGCAAAGGGAGAAAGAGAAGCTGGCTCCTCACTGAGTAGGGAGCCCTATGCAGGGTTCTGACCCCAAGACAGTGGGATCACAACCTGAGTTGAAAGCAGACGTTTAACCAACTGAGCCATCCAGGCACCTGAATTTAGACTCTTAAAAAACAGACCAAAAACACACTCAGGATCCAGTTGTTTTTGCTTGTTTTGTTTTGTTTTTTCCTTTGTTTTTGTTGTTTTGGACTTTTTTATCTTTCTTCTTTTCTTTTCTGGACAAAATGATGAAGTAGAGAAATTCACCCCAAAAGAAAGAACAGGAAATAGAACTCATAGCCAGGCACTTAACCAATACAGGCATAAGTAAGATGTCTGAACTAGAATTTAAAACATTTATAAGAATAACATTTTGAGAAACTGACAAACTGTTTTCCTCATTGGCTTACAACAAAGCACATTTTCATCTTCTTATTATTATCTGCATATCTTCATTGGAAAACTGTATACTTATTTCACCCATCCCCCTACTAAAACCCAGAGTCCATAATCTCTCGTGGTTTGTCTTCCACCTCGATTTCTCCCCTTTTATTTTTCCCTTCTCCTAATGTCCTCCATGCTATTCCTTTGTTCCACAAATAAGTGAAACCATATGATAATTGACTTTCTCTATTTGATTTATTTCACTTAGCATAATCTCTTCCAATCCTGTCTATGTTGATGCAAAAGTTGGGTATTTATCCCTTCTGATAGCTGAGTAATACTCCATTGTATATATGAACCACATCTTCTTTATCCATTCATTGATTGAAGGGCATCTTGGCTCTTTCCACAGTTTGGCGACTGTGGCCATTGCCGCAATGAACATTGGGGTACACATGGCCCTTCTTTACACTACATCTGTATCTTTGGGGTAAATACCCAGTAAATGCAATTGCAGGGTCATAAGGTAGCTCTATTTTTAATTTTCTGAGGAACCTCCACACTGTTTTCCAAAGTGGCTACACCAATTTGCATTCCCACCAACAGTGTAAGAGGTTCGCCTTTCCCACAACTTCTCCAACATCAGTCGTTTCTTGCCTTGTTCATTTTTGCCATTCTAACTGGTATAAAGTGGTATCTCAATGTGGTTTTGATTTGATTTTCCCTAATGATGATGAAGACTTTTTCATGTGTCCATTAGCCATTTGTATGTCTTCTTTGGAGAAGTGTCTGGTCATGTTTTTGCCCATTTTTTGACTTTGTTTAAAAAACCTTGAGTATAGTTTTAACGATGTAAACTTAAAATTAAACCTATCAAAATATATACTTTACTAAGAGTTTTTTATTACTTAAAAAATAAGCATCTTAATGTAATATTAATGTTTGGATGATCCCATTGAACTGGGTGGTATAAGTTTGGAGTTTAACGTGTATTTTTAAGGAACAGTAAAAGTTTGGGGGCATTTTTTTTTTTTTACTCAGACGTTTTTCATGTGTGCTCATATGAAATTTTTTTTTTTTTGCTATGAAATTTTTGTGGTGAAATAAAAAGATTTCAACCCCCCGCAAAAGAAAACTCTATACTTCAATTTTTTAACAACTTTTAAATTGAGCCTCTTATTGTTGATTTATAAAAGTTTTTTGAATGTTCTGAATATAAGTCTCTTATTAGATATATGATTTGCAAATATCTTGCCCTTATGGATTGTATTTTCACTTTCTTGATGGTACCCTTTGAAACATAAAAAATTTCCATTTTGAGTAAGTATTTTCTATCTTGTCTCTTATGCTTTTGGTATTATAAGAAAACATTATATAACCAAATAATGCCTAGAGAGATATATATACATTTATGAATTTTTCTGAGTTTTATAGTACTAATATTGCTTTCAGGTACAATCCATTTTGAGTTAATTTTTTTATAATGTGAGATTGTGTATATGAACTTCATTCCTTTCCATGTAAATATCCAGTGGTCACAGCACAATCTACTGAAAATAACTGAAATATTATATCATTAAATACTAGATTACTAGTTTCCTAGAATTACTAGATTACTAGATTATTAAGGATTACTGGAATCCCACTAGAATAGACAAGTTAGTAAGCATTGTGTTGAAGCCACAAAATAAGATCACAGTAGTCCCAAACTACCATTTTTGACGATCTGTTTTCCAGAACCATTCTGTATCAGTCGACAGATATAAAGTATTGTAATATAGTGAACTTAATGTAAAAAAAGAGATCACTAAAGTAATAAACAATGTCAAACCAAAACAAAAAGGAAAAAAAGCTCAAAATCGAATAACCCAGATACCACCGTTAGTTCTGGGACAACGAAGGGGGAAAGTTGGAATTATTAAAAACCTAAAAGCTTAGAGATCAGGCCCTATGAAGCTGAAAATCAGATTCTCAGGGAAGGACACCAGCAATCTGATGCTGTGCTGATGTCACTAAGGGAGAGCATTGATGCTATTTATGCCAGTATGTTAGAAAAACATCAGTTTTACTAATATGGTGGAACTCCACATCCACGTAGTGTTTTCTCCCACCCTCTGTAGTTTCTAGTAAACTATCCACTTCTTGTTTGTCCAATCCAATTAGTATGATGTCATTGATATAGTGGGCTAGTGTGATGTTCTGCAGAATGTCTACCACTCAAGGTCTTACTGGATTATCACAGCAGGTGGTTGGATTAACATAGACTTGTTGCCTATTCCAAGTGAGTGGGAATTATTTCTGATTCTTTTTTTCTGATAACATGGGAAAGAGCACAACTGCCAATCAATGAGTACTTGTTTATTGATACAATCAATGTACTTAGACTATGTTAAACTGCTCTTGAAAAATACATCTGGCAGGGTGCCTGGGTGGCTCAGTTGTTAAGTGTCTGACTTCAGCTCAGGTCATGATCCCAGGGTCATGGGATGGAGCCCCTCACTGGGTCCTTGCTCAACAGGAAGCTGGCTTCTCCCCCCACACACCCGCTTCTGTTCCTTCTCTCGCTGTGTCTCTCTCTCTCTGTCAAATAAATAAATAAAATCTTTAAAAAAAAATACATCTTGCACAGAAAATGAATTTAGAATTGGTCCTGAACATGGCCTCTGAAGCAGCCTGTGATATGGCACCAGTTCTGCCCAGCCAGTTTGAGAGCAATTCTGTCTGCTCATAGAACTGGCAAGAGACATGCCCATCAGTATTGCCAGAGACCTGCTGGTTTATCTCAGTAAAACTGCAGAGGTTGAATTAGCCTAGTGATTTGGCTATAGCCCCTCTCAGCCATGGTCTGAGGTTAATTCTGTTTACCTAGGTACACATCCACAGCCTTGGCAGGGCCCCTAATAGGGACCCTGTGAGAGCAACCCTGTTCCTGCATCTGGTAAGAGGCATGTCATCTGCAGACCCCACTACAGACTCTAAAGCAGACACTTGTCTCAGCACTAGTCCTTTAGACCATGGTTCTGCCTCCATCAGAAAGGATGAATACCCAACTTTTGTAGCAACATGGACAGGACTGGAAGAGATTATGCTGAGTAAAATAAGTCAAGCAGAGACAGTCAATTATCATATGGTTTCACCTATTTTTGGGGCATAACAAATAGCATGGAGGACAAGGAGAGATGGAGAAGAGAAGGGAATTGAGAGAAATTGGAAGGGGAGGTGAACCATGAGAGACTATGGACTCTGAAAAACAATCTGAGAGTTTTGAAGGGGTGGGGGGTAGGAGGTTGGGGGAACCAGGTGGTGGGTATTAGAGAGGGCACGGATTGCATGGGGCACTGGGTGTGGTGCAAAAACAATGAATACTGTTAAGCTGAAAAAAATAATTAAAAATAAAAGACCATGGTTCTAAATTTCCCCCATCCAAGGATCAGCGAGGACCCACACCAACTGCCCAAAACCCTGCAAAGAGTCCTGACATCAGACTTCACTACAGACCCAGCAGCAGCGACATGATCCAGCTCAAATCTACAACTACAATCCTATAAAACTGTAGAACTGCAGAACTAGTAAATTAATTCATTAGAGTTGCAAAATACGAAATCAGTATACAAAAAAACAGTTGTGTTTCTATACACTAACAATAAAATGTCCAGAAAAGAAATTAAGCAATTAACAATCCCACTTACAAAGCATCAAAAAAAATAAAATACATAGGAACAAATTTTACCATAAGATAAAAGATCTCTACACTGAGAACTTTGAGACACTAATGAGATAAACTGAAAAGGGCACAATAAAATGTAAAGATATCCCACATTCATGAACTATAAGAATTATTGTTAATATGTTCCCATATTAATCAAAACAATCTAGCTCCATGCAATCCCTATCAAAATTCCAATAACACTTTACACATAAATAGAAAAAAAAATCCTAAAATTTATATGGACCCACAAAAGACTCCAAATAACCAAAACAATCTTGAGAATGAAAAATAAAACTAGAAATGTCACAAATTCTGATTCCAAATTATATTACAAAATTATAGGAGACAAAACAGTATGGTACTGACATAAAAACAGACACACAGACCACTGGAATAGAATATAGAGCCCAGAAATAAAACCATACAGATACAATCAACTAAGAATACATAATGGGGAAAAGATAGTCTCTTCAATAAATAGTGTTAGGAAAACTAGATATTCACATGCAAAAGACTGAATGGATCCTTCTCCTACACCATACCCAAAAATCAGGTTGAAATAGATGACTGACTTAGACATAAGACTGAAACCATAATACCCACAGAAGATAACATGGGGAATCCTTAGTCTAGCAAAGATTTTTTGGGTTTGGGTTTAATGCAAAAAGCAGAGACAACTAAAGCAAAAATTAAGTGAACCTGTTTCGAACTAAAATTAACAAGTGAACCTCTATCAAACTAAACGCTTTTGTACAGGGGTGCCTGGGTGGCTCAGTCATGAGCATCTGCCTTCGGCTCAGGTCATGATTCCAGAGTCCCAGGATTGAGTCCTACATCGGGCTTCCTGCTCTGCCAGCCTGTTTCTCCCTCTTCCTCTGCTTGCTGCTCCCTGTGCTGTGCTCTTTATCTCTCTAAAAAATAAATCAGATCTTTTAAAAACATAAATAAAATAAAAGCTTTTGTATGGCAAAGAAACAATTAACAAGATAAAAGACAATCTACAGAATGGGAGAAAATATTTACAAACTGTATCTGGTAAGGGGTTAATATCCAAAATATATGAGGAACTCATACAACTAAAGCAAAGTATATGTATAAATTTTAAAATGCACTAAGGATTTTTGGGGGGCGCCTCAGTGGTTCAGTGGGTTAAAGCCTCTGCCTTTGGCTCAGGTCATGATCCCAGGTCCTGGGATGGAGCCCTGCCTCTGGCTCTCTGCTCAACAGGAAGCCTGCTTCCCTCTCTCTCTCTGCCTACTTGTGATCTCTGTCTGTCAAATAAATAAATAAAATCTTTAAAAATAAAATAAAATAAACAAAATGCACTAAGGATCTTTATAGATTTATTTCTAAAAGAGATAATGCAAATAACCAACAGGTACATAAAAAGGTACTCAACATCATTAATAAGCAAAATGCAAATCAAAACCACAAAGGATACTTTGTACCCATGAGAATGGCTAGCATCAAGGGACAAGAGCTAACAAGTGTTGGTGTGAATGTAAAAGAAAAGGGAGTCCTGGTTCATTGTTGGTGACAATGCAAACTAAAACAGCGACTATAAAAAAACAGTATGAAGAGCCCTCAAAAATAAAAAATAGAGGGACGCCTGGCTGGCTCAGTTGGTTGGACGACTGCCTTCGGCTCAGGTCATGATCCTGGAGTCCCAGGATCGAGTCCCGCATGGGGCTCCCAGCTCCATGGGGAGTCTGCTTCTCTCTCTGACCTTCTCCTCATTCATGCTCTCTCTCACTGTCTCTCTCTCAAGTAAATAAATAAAATCTTTAAAAAATAAATAAATAATAAATAATAGAACTATCATGCAATCTAGCAATTTTGCTTCTGGGTATAAACCTGAAGGAAACAAAATCACTGTGTTGAGATACCTGCACTCCCATGTTTAATGCAGCATTACTTACTATAGCTAAGATATGGAAACAACCTAAATGTCCATCTACAGATGAATGGATAAAGAAGATGTGGTCATATATACAATAGAATACTATTCAACTATCAGAAAGAACAAAATCCTGCCATTGGTGACAACACAGGTGGACCTCAAGAGTGTTAAGCTAAGTGAAGTAAGTCAAACAAGGCAAATACTGTATCACTTTTATGTAGAATCTCAAAAATCTGAACTCATAGAAACAAAACAGATTTGTGGTTGCCAGGGGCTGTGAGGTAGGGGAAATGGGAAGATACTTGTCTAAAAATACAAATTTCCTGTTATAAGATGAAAACATTTTGGGGATCTAATGTACACCATGGTAATTACTGTCAACAACACTGTACTACAAAATTAAAGTTGCTAAGAGTAGATCTGCAATATTTTCATCACAAGAGATAAAGAATAATTATATGAGGTGAGGCAGTTGTTAGCTAATGTTATGGTGGTAATCACTTCACAGTATGTAAGTATATCAAATTAGTACATAGCACACTTTAAACTTACATATTGTTGCTATATATGTCAATTATAGCTCAATAAATATGGGGGGGAATGTTTAAGGAGAAAAGACTACAAAGAAGTACAGATGCTACACAAAGAAGAAATGGGGATAGCAGGACACCAGAAAGAGGCAGATTCTAGTCCAGCACACCAGCCACCTTACTCTTCTTCTGATATACCACTGCACATATTCCTAGCATTAGCTGTTCCTTCTGCCTGAAATCTCTTTTGGTATCCTCTCGGTTTGTTCTGTCACTTTTCCAAGCAACGGCTCAAATGTTGATATCTCTGTTGGGCTTTCCTTAAAACTCTCTTTAAAATTATATTCCTGCTCCATTTCTGATCCATTCAATTCACACACATCTCAAATGAAAAAAAAAATTATAGTGCACTTGTTGATTTGATCTTCTGTGGTTTCCGTATCCCACTGAATTGTTCTAGGTAAACAAGAACTTGTTCTATTTTGTTTGCCTGGATATGTTCCCAGTGCCTGGTAAGCACTTGATAAATATTTGTTAAATAACTCCATACCAGTCTTAGCACTTAAAATGTCATTTTTCTAATAGGTATGATAAAATTGTGACTGAAATGTCTCTAAAAAACAAATTTAAGAATATTGATGGGGAAAGAATTTTCTCTTTCTTCAAAATAGAAACAGGGAATCCAATGGTTTGTCTTCATATTGTATCTATTACAACAAGCTCTATTACTATTTAATTATTCCCCAGGAACCTTTTGTGCCTGGTGAGAAAAAGTTTAAGAGAAGGTAGAAACATACTTCTGCAATGTACTAATCCTCAGGGAACAGTACGGCTTGGAATTTCATTGTGAATAAATAAAATTCAAAACAACCTCATCTATTGAACAAATACTTTAAAAATGTCATGGGAGAGGGTTACAAATCTCAAAAGACTATGAAGCAAAGAGATAAATACAGATAATACCTTCACCTAGGCTTAATCTTAACCATAAATATGAGTTTTGCTGCTAGGGGAAAAAATATTTTAAAATTCACTCTGTATAATTTATGGCAGGTTACAAACTGGATTCTCCAATTCTTCAGAAGCCTCTCACATGTTTTACACTCTGTGGGGTAATATTTTATTCGCCCTCTCTGACCTTTCTTCTTGACACATATCCAAGGAGCATGTTAAAACTTTGCATGCCCTATTACAAATGCTGATTTTCAGCATAAATGGATTTACTGGCAAGTGCTTTCTTCTTGCTCTGAAAATGTAAATATCTGATTACAATAAAATTCATACAGAAAAGTTTGAAAATATTAATTTTTCTCTTCTTTCCCCATGTCTGGGGAAATACATTTATCTAGCTTCCTATCCCTTTAAAATATAAATATTATTTACAAAAGAGGCCTGGGGATTTTGTGTAAAAATGTGTAACTAATAAATTACTAGAGGTGGATGAATGATGAATTTTGTTGCTTGTTTAACAAAGAAAATGTAACAAATCTCTGATTCAACTGATATCTCTCTCTAATGCATATATTGCTCTCAGTTTTAGTAATTTAATATGCCTTGGTGTATGTGAAATGATTTCCTTTAATGACAAAACCATTCAGCATCTGTGTGCTGTTTCTTGCATTTGTAGGATTTGCTTTGGATTATGACTTAGTACAATTAGTATTCCTGAGAAATACTGTAATAGGAGACACAAACAGGGTGAGTATTGATACTGATTTCATATACCACTGTTAGTGCCCCATTGTCAGTCAAAATATTAATTAAAATGGCTTAGAGTAGGATACCAATGTCAGGACACAGTCCAGAATAAAAAGAACAAAAATAAATGAGTTTTAAAAATTCAATCAAATGCGTTATGAACCACTTATATGTCTGATAGGTCTTAACCACTAAGACCTATCAGACATATAAGTGAGCATTTTCTTAAAGAAAAAATAATGCAGCAGAATAATTTGTGGGCATCCTATAGATTATTTTAGAAACTTAATACTATCAATTGCTTCTTACATTAATATTAATATTTTCCCTCTTTGATTCTGTATATTTTTGTCCTCATTATACACATTTAAGTACAATTTGAATGTAGTTAACTTAAAGGCACTCTGTTTTTTCACTTCTAGTGAACGGCCAAGACTCAGTACCTCCATACCTTGCTGTCTCTATTTAATATCACATTTAATTCTTTCTCAGATACTATATAACAACCTCAGCTGGGAAAATCATATAATTATTAAGGATATAAAATCCTAAATAATCTTTTTTTAAAATATATTATCATACAATAACAACAGATCAAGGGAGAATCTTTCTCTTCCAGGACAAGAAAAAAAAAAAAAAAAACTCCTGTAGTTGGAGAAATTCCAGTACATGCATTCCACTGCCACCTGATATGATATGATTGCTATGGAAAATAAGTAGACTGAACTGTTAAGTTGCATGCAGACTTGATATAGTCTATGTAGTGTCATGAGCAAATGAGTATACATAAACATCAGTCCTTCCACCTTAGATGCCAAATGTGATAGCCAAAAGTAGGTTTCTAAGGAAAGAAGACATATAGAAGTTAAGCTGTTATTCAATAACAACAAACTACGGGTAATTTTAGGTGCCAAAATGTAAGGTTCTTCCTCATCTGTGGAGCTAAATCCAATAGGCTGGTGGAGAGGAAAACATTTTTTACATAGCTAACATGTCTGGCCATATAATGGACTATCTAACGAACCAGAGAGCTGTTTCAGTCATCACTTTATAATATCATAAACAAGAACAAAAATAAATAGTCCCTGTGCCCTTTCATTATATCTCAGTGAGACAGAACTTTCTGAAATGCCTTAATATAAATAGTACTTCACTTGATATTCTTATCAATATTACTAATTATGACAAATTAATTTTACATTATACTTCAAAAGGAAATCTCAATTTAGCACTCCTAATATGTAATCCAGGATCCTAACCTAGCTTAATGATTGATCCATACCATGTTTTTATTTATATTATTATTTACATCTTACCAAAATGAAATCATACTCTTGGGAAACAGGTTATGATGATCACAGCTTTGTTGCTTTAATAGAAACCTCAGTTTGTTACTTTATCAAAAAAAAGAATTTGGTGTTTTCAAGAAGAACCAGCGTACCCCATTAAGGTGCAATAACCAAGTCAATCCCCCATGTCTTACAGACCAATGAATGTGTCCAGCACAGAAACCACCAACTCTGTCAGCCACTTCATCCTCATGGGCTTTCCTTCAAGCCCAGAAATGCAGCTCCTCTACTTTGCACTCTTCTTAGTAGTCTACACCCTGACTCTGATGGGGAATGCAGCCATTGTCTGTGCTGTGCGGTGGGACCGGCGTCTTCATACCCCCATGTACATCTTCTTGGGGAATTTCTCTCTCCTGGAAATATGTTGTGTCACCACGACTGTCCCTAATATGTTGGCCAATTTCCTGTCCACAAGCAAGTCTATCTCCTTTGTGAGCTGTTTCACACAGTTCTACTTCTTCTTCTCATTTGGGTGTGATGAGGGCTTCTTCCTTTGCATCATGGCCTTTGACAGGTACCTTGCCATCTGCCGTCCTCTATATTACCCACGCATCATGACTAAACAGCTGTACACTGGCCTTGTCATCTTTGGATGGTCATGTGGGTTCATCCTCTTCCTAACCCCAGTTGTTCTCATTTCACAGTTGCCTTACTGTGGCCCAAATACCATCAACCATTTTGTGTGTGATCCTGTCCCATTGATGTTGCTGTCCTGTTCTGAAGACACTACCACCCAGTTCATTTACTCTACTTTCAATGCTGTTTTCATGATTGGCACCTTTCTCTTTATTCTTTGCTCCTATGCTCTAGTGATTGTGGCTGTGCTACGAATGCCCTCAGCAGCAAGCAAACATAAGGCTTTCTCTACATGTGCCTCTCATCTGGCAGTTGTCACCCTGTTTTATGGCTCCATCATGGTGATGTATGTTAGTCCTGGATGAGGACACCCAGTGCAAGTGCAGAAAATTATAACCTTATTTTATTCTGTGATAACACCCTTCTGTAATCCTCTAATATATAGCCTCAGGAACAAGGAAATGAAGACTGCCCTAAGGAAAGTCTTTGGGATAGAAATACCTGTCCATAAAATATAAATCAGAAGTCAGAGTGAATCAAGTTCCACCACAACCTATCTTAACAAAATGTAAGCAAGATACTTTTCTAGAGAATTCAATAATTTTGGTTAGAGAACTGTTACAATAAAGCCCACCACCATCTTAAATATCCATAACTACATGATGGGACTAGTTTTATTTAATAAATAAGACTTTCTTAGTCTCTTCAATAGTTGCTTTTGGGAAAGTTGGATAGCCACATGCAGAAGAATGAAACCAGACCACTTTCTTACACCTTACACAAAAATAAACTCAAAATGGAAGAAGGACCTAAATGTGAGACAGGAATCTATTCAAACCCTAGAGGAGAACACACCCAGTAACCTCTTTGACTTTGGTCACAGCAACTTCTTGTTAGACACATCTCCAAAGTCAAGGGAAAGAGAAGCAAAAATGAATTTTTGGGACTTCGTCATGATAAAACCTTATGTACAGCAAAGGAAATAATCAACAAAACTAAAAGTCAACCTATGAAATGGGAGAAGATATTCACAAATGACATATCAGATAAAGGGCTGGAATCCAAGATCTGTAAAGAACTTCTCAAACTCAACACCCAAAACCAAATAACCCAGCCAAGAAATGGGCAGAAGACATGAACAGACAATTTCTCCAAAGACGACATTCAAATGGCCAACAGACAAATGAAAAAAATAAAATGCTCCACATCACTTGTCATCAGGGAAATCCAACTCAAAAACACAATGAGATACCACCTCACACCAGTCAGAATGGCTAAACTTAACAACTAAGGAAACAACAGATGTTGGTGAGGTTGCAGAGAAAGAGGAACCTTACTACACTGCTGTGGGAATGCAAAGTGGTACAGCCTCTCTGGAAAATAGTATGAGAGTACTCCAAAAAGAGGGCACTTGCGATGAGCACTGAGTGTTGTATGTAAGTAATGTCATTGAATTCTGATTCAGAAACCAATATTGCATATATGTTAACTAACAAAATTTAAATTAAAAAAGAACAAAAAATAAAAGTAAAAACAGTCTAATTGACACTATATTTGCAGCAAAGGGAGTTAAATCCTAACTAATGTTTGGCCCTTTATATTTACCATCTATCTTAATCCTATTAGAGATAAACAATAGTCACAAAATTCCTAATTCTTTTATTTTTATTTTTTATTTCTTTTCAGCTTAACAGTATTCATTGTTTTTGCACCACACCCAGTGCCCCATGCAATCTGTGCCCTCTCTAATACCAACCACCTGGTTCCCCCAACATCCTACCGCCACCCATTCAAACCCCTCAGATTGTTTTTCAGAGTCCATAGTCTCTCATGGTTCACCTCCCCTTCCAATTTCCCCCAACTCCCTTCTCCTCTCCATCTCCCCTTGTCCTCCATGCTATTTGTTATGCTCCACAAATAAGGGAAACCATATGATAATTGACTCTCTCTGCTTGACTTATTTCACTCAGCATAATCTCTTCCAGTCCCATCCATGTGATACAAAAGTTGAGTATTCATCCTTTCTGATGGAGGCATAATACTCCATAGTGTATATGGCCCACATCTTCCTTATCCATTTGTCTGTTGAAGGGCATCTTGGTTCTTTCCACAGTTTGGCGACCGTGGCCATTGTTGCTATAAACATTGGGGTACAGATGGCCCTTCTTTTCACTACATCTCTGTCTTTAGGGTAAATTCCCAGTAGTGCAATTGCAGGGTCATAGGAAAGCTCTATTTTTAATTTCTTGAGGAATCTCCACACTGTTCTCCAAAGAGGCTGCACCAACTTGCATTCCCACCAACAGTGTAAGAGGGTTCCCTTTTCTCCACATCCTCTCCAACACATGTTGTCTCCTAATTCTTATTTTGAGTTTTCTCTTATCTACTTAACATGCAACTAAGGCTATTTGTTTCATTAAAATCCTTTGAGTAAAATGCATCATTCTTTGGAGTTAGAGTGATAAGATCACACCTGCAAGGTTGGACTTTCTCATATAGAAATCTTTCCTTTTAGTAAGTACCTACCAGTGAAGGAGAGTTTAAACAGTTAATCCCTAAACAAGCTTATGACCTATATTACGCCCTTCTATATTGCTCCAATTCTGAAATACAAAGTAGATTTATACTTCCTAAGAAATTCAGCTATATAAGAGGAGTTCAGTTTTCTTAAGACAGTTTTGTTTTTTTTTTTTTTAACATGAAGTGGTAATTTTTTAAAAATCTTTATTTAAATTCAATCTAGGTAACATATGGTGTATTATTAATTTCAGGGGTAGAATTTAGTGATTCATCAGTTGTATGTAATACTTAGTGCTTGTTACATCCAGTACTCTCCTTAATGCCATCACCCAACTACCCTGATCCCTTCCATCTCCCCTCCAGAAACTCTCCATTTGTTTCCTACAGTTAACAGTCTATGGTTTAACTTCTTCTCTGCTTTTCTTTTATTTTATTTTCCATCCCCTCCCCTATGTTCTTCTGTTTTATTTCTTAAATTCCACCTGAGTCAAATCATAGGACATTTGTCTTTCTCTGACCTATTTCACTTAGCATTATACCCTCTAGCTACATCCATGTCATTACAAATAACAGGATTTCATTCTTTTTAATGGCTGAGTAATCTTCATTTTATATATATATATATATATATATTATATATAGTATTATATATATGTGTGTATATATACACACATATATATACATATATGTGTGTATATATATATATATGTATATATAACACATATTTATGTATTCATCACTGATTGACTGATTGACTGTTTTTAGAACCATACTTTATTTCAGTATTTTTGTTCTGTGATGTATTTAAGTATTATCCAAAAGCATCTAAAAGTCATATCTTCTTAAATGTATAATCTCAATTTTTGATTTGAATATACATTTTATTTAACCATTTGCCATCTATATTTTCAAGTCTAACTTTCTAAAATGTAATAAAAGACAAAAGGTAAATAAGACACAAGTTATGGTATTACATTTATAGGCTTTATAAAGTCATCCCATTCACAAAGTGAAGTGTAACTGTAACTGGACATCCTTCAGGAAAGAACTAAGGTTTTGAGGGTGTCTGGTCTTAGAGGTGCAGAATTTCTGGGGGTTTCATTAAAAAAAAAAACATTTTCTTTGTTCTATTTCACAGAAGCAAAGTGAATTGAGTGGCTGAGCAGATGTCTGGACAAATTACTGATAGAAGAAAAAATTAATTAAGAACTTATTTTAGGGGCACCTGGGTAGCTCAACTTACTGGTAACTTAACTTACTGTTAAGTGTGTGCCTTTGGTTAAGGTCATGATCCCAGTGTCCTGAGATTGAGTCCCGCATGGGGCTCCTTGCTCAGCAGAGAGCCTGCTTCTCCCTCTGCCCTGCTTGTGCTATCTCTCTCTCTCTCTCTGACAACTAAATAAATAAAAACCTTTAAAAAAATAACTTATTCTAAAATATCTTTAATGGAGGTATAAGATGCTAATATTGTTCTGATTATTTTAATTATGAGTCCCCTCTGGGTATTTATGGTTTATTCATTCTATGGTCATCAAGATTTCTTAGTAGGTTGGGAAAAGAAATGAATCTGTGTGGCAATTAATAAAATGTCCTGTTGATTCTTTCTAAAGGTGTGTGGTTTCTGCATTCGTAAGCAACTAAGGTAACAATTAACAGACTCTTTACATATCAGACATCCCATATCCCAGGGAAACTTTCACCTGATATTTCAGGTTGCTGCCACTTATGGAATGAAATCCAACTTTACTAGTAAATTTTGTTGAATTCAGGATTTAATAAGTTAAGAATATTTTGATAAAAGAATTTGAAATCTTTTTCTGATTTGTCTATTTAAGAGATGAACTATTTATAAGGATACAAATAAAAGTCTATCCTACTCAATAGATGACTTCTGGTCTTCAAAATCCCCCTTACTTCCCTCAACCACTGCCAAGAAGTTACATTTTTTTCAAACTATGTAATAAATTCTTATCTCCTCAAATACAGAGGATAGAATTTCAGCCCACTTCATTTATTTTGATAATATACATTGTGTGAGCATCTCTCAGCTGCCGGTCACAGAGATAAATCACTTATATATATTATTTCCAAATTATCCAAAATATTTTTCAAGTGATAATTCATGTGAAGTTAATAGAAGAGGGTAGGGAAGGGTCTGCTCAATTAAAAAAAAAAAAAAGTTCTATGGGGACCTGGGTGGCTCAGTCAATTAAGCATCCAACTCCTGATTTCAGCTCAGGTCATGATCTCAGGGTATGAGATCAAACCCTCCCTTGGGCTCTGTACTGGGCATGGACCTTGCTTAAGATTCTCTCTCTCCAAGGGGTGTCTGTGCCTCAGTAAGGTAAGCATCTGCCTTTGGCTCAGGTCATGATCACAGGTCCTAGGATCAAGCCCTGCATCCAGGAATCTCTGCTCAGTGGGGAGCCTGCTTCTCCATCTGTTTCTCCCCACTCTCAAGCTTGGGTACACTTGTGCTCTCTCTAAAATAAATAAAATCTTAAAATACAAAAAGAGGGTTCTACACAAGAAGAATATGCATCCCAGAGTACTATATCTAGCTAGGCTGTCATTGAAAATAGGAGAGATTTAAAAAAAAAAAAAAAAAACTTCCAAGACAAACAGAAATGAAAAGAATTTGCAATCACCAAACCAGCCCTACAATAAATATAGAACGTGGTCTTCTAAGAAAAGAGAGAGCCTAGAAGTAACACAGACCAGAAAGGAACAGAGACAATAAACAATAACAGTCACCTTACAGTCAATATAATGGCACTAAATTCATACTTTCAGTAGATACATTGAATGTAAATGGGCTAAATGCCTCAATCAAAAGGTACAGGGTACCAGACTGGATTTAAAAAAAAAAAAAAAAGGCTTATTGATATGCTGTCTGCAAGTCACTCATTTTAGACCCAAAGACACCTCCAGTTTTAAAGTGAGGAGATGGTAAAAAAATAAAGTGAGGAGGTGGAAATATTTATGCCCCTACATGGGAGCAGCCAATTATATAAACCAATTAATAACAAAATCAAAGAAACACATTGACAATAACAAAATAATAGTAGGGGAATTGAACACCCCCTCACTGAAATGGACTGATGATCTAAGCAAAAAATCAACAAGGAAATAGGGCTTTAAGTGACACACTACACCAGCTGGACATCACAGATATATTCAGAACATTTCATCCCAAAACAAAAGAATGCACATTCTTCTCCAGTACACATGGAACATTCCCCAGAAAAGATCACATTCTGGGTCATAAATCAGGTCTCAACTGTACCAAAAGATTGGGATCATTCCCTGCATATTTTCAGACCACAATACTCTGAAGCTAGAACTCAGTCACAAGGTGGAAAGAACTCAAATACATGGAAGCTAAAGACCATCCTACTAAAGAATGAATGGGTCAACCAAGAAATTAAAAAAGAATTTTTAAAAATTCATGGAAACAAATGAAAATGAAAACACAACTGGTCAAAATCTTTGGGACACAGCAAATGCGGTCCTAAGATGAAAAGTATATAGCAATATAAGCCTTTCTCAAGAAACAAGAAATGTCTCAAATACACAATCTAATCCTACACTGAAAGGAGCTTCAGAAAGAACAGCAAATAAAGCCTAAGCCCAGCAGGAGAAGAGAAGTAATAGAGATCAGAGCAGAAATCAGTGAAAGAGAAACCAAAGGAATAGTAGAGCACATCACCAAAACTGGAAGCTAGTTGTTTGAAATAATTTATAAGATTGATAAACCCCTGGCCAGATTGAGAAAAAACTGAGAGCTTTTCCCCTAAGGTCAGGAACACGGCAGGGCTGTCCATGATCAGCATTGCTATTCAACATAGTACTAGAAGTCCTAGCATCAGCAATCAGACAACAAAAAGAAATAAAAGTCATCTGAATCAGTAAAAAACTTAAACTCTCACTCTTCACAGATGACAAGATACTCTATATGGAAAACCCAAAAGATTTCACCCCAAAACTGCTAAAACTCATAAAGGAATTCAGTAAAGTGCCAGGATATAAAATCAATGCACAGAAATCAGTTGCATTTCTATACACCAATAAGAAGGCAGAAGAAAGAGAAATTAAAGAGTCAATCCCATTTACAGTTGCACCCCAAACCATCAAGATATCTAGGAATAAATCTAACCAAAGAGGCAAAGAATCAGAAAACTAAACTAAACTATACTCATGAAAGACATCGAGGAAGACACAAAGAAATGGAAAAACGTTCCATGCTCATAGATTGGAAGAATAAATATGGTGAAAATGTCTATGCTACCTAAAGCAATCTACACATTCAATGCAATCCCTATCAAATACCATCAACTTTTTTTCACAAAACTGGAACAAATAATCCTAAAATTTATATGGAACCAGAAAAGACCCCCAATAGCCAGAGGAATGTTGAAAAAGAAAACCAAAGCTGGTGGCATCAAAATTTCAGACTTGAAGCTCTATTACAAAGCGGTAATCATCAAGACAGTATGGTACCGGCACGAAAACAGATACATAGAACAATGGAACAGAATAGAGAGCCCAGGGACACCTGGGTGGCTCAGTTGGTTAAGCAGCTGCCTTCGGCTCAGGTCATGATCCCAGCGTCCTGGGATCGAGTCCCATATCGGGCTCCTTGCTCCGCAGGGAGCCTGCTTCTCCGTCTGACTCTGCCTTCCACTCTGTCTGCCTGTGCTCGCTCTCGCTCACTCTCTCTGACAAATAAATAAATAAATAAATAAATAAATAAAAAAAATAGAGAGCCCAAAAATTGACACTCAATTCTATGGTCAACTAATCTTCAAAAAAGCAGGAAAGAATGTCCAATGGAAAAAAGAGTTTCTTCAACAAACATTGTTGGGAAAATTGGACAGCAATATGCAGAAAAATCAAACTGGACCACTTCCTTATACCACACACAAAAATAGACTCAAAATGGATGAAAGACCTCAATGTGTGACAGGAATCCAGCAAAACCCTGAGGAAAACACAGGCAGCAACTTCTTCGACCTCAGCCACAGCACTTCTTTCTAGAAACATCACCAAAGACAAGAAGCAAGGGCAAAAATGAACTACTGGGACTTCATCAAGATCAAAAGCTTTTGCACAGCAAAGAAAACAGTCAAAAAAAACAAAAGACAACTCACAGAATGGGAGAAGATATTCACAAATGACATATCAGATAAAGGGCTAGTGTCCAAAATCTATAAAGAACCTATCAAACTCAACACCCAAAGAACCCAAAGAACAAATAATCCAATCAAGAAATGGGCAGACGACATGAACAGACATTTCTGCAAAGAAGACATCCAGATGGCCAACAGATACATGAAAAAAGTGCTCCACATCATTCACCATCAGGGAAATACAAATCAAAACCACAATGAGATATTACCTCATACAATCAGAATGACTACAATTAAAAAAAAAAAAAGAATGACTACAATTAACAAGTCAGGAAATGACAGGTGTTGGTGAGGTTGCAGAGAAAGGGGAACCC
>NC_081569.1:50177481-50220322 GCF_022355385.1 Mustela nigripes | reverse complement strand
ACAAAAAATGAAAAAGAAAAAAATTAAATTAACTGCAAGACTAAAAAAAATCACAGGGAAAAAGCCATAGTTCCGTGCTTTGCTTTCTCCTCCTCTGGATTCTGCTGCTCTCTTTGGTATTGAAACCGCACTCCTTGGTAGGTGAACTTGGTCTCGGCTGGATTTCTTGTTGAACTTCTGGGGGAAGGGCCTGGTGTAGTGATTCTCAAGTGTCTTTGCCCCAGGCGGAATTGCACCGCCCTTACCAGGGGCCGGGGTGAGTAATCCGCTGGGGTTGCTTTCAGAGCTTTTGTTCCCTGAGCGCTTTCCGTAGAGTTCCAGAGGACAGGAATACAAATGGCTGCCTCCTGGTCTCCAGCCCGGAGGAGCTGAGAGCCCAGGGTGCCACTCCTCAGTGTGCCCTCAGAGAACAGCGCCCAGTTACTCCCATCTGCCTGACCTCCGGCCACGCTCCGAGCTCACTGAGCCTGCCACCGGTTCAAGGTAACACCGAGCTGCGAGCTTATTGTCGGCTCTGTCTCTGTAGCCGGCTTTCCCGTTCCAATACCCGCAAGCTCTGTGACACTCAAACACCCCCGATCCTTCTGTGACCCTGCGGGACCTAAGGCCACGCTGACCCCGAATGGGCTTCACCCTGGTTTAGCTTCTGGAGCGATGTCCCTCAGCGGAACAGACTTATAAAAGTCCTGATTTTGTGCGCTGTTGCTCCACTGCTTGCCAGGAGCCGGCCCCTCCCCCCGGGGTCTATCTTCCCATTGCTTTGGATTCACTTCTCCGATTGGTCCTACCTTTCAAAAAGTGGTTGTTTTTCTGTTTCCAGAATTTCTGTTCTTCTCTTCGATCTGCGGATGGATTTTCAGGTGTTTGCAATCTTTAGATAAGCTATCTAGCTGATCTCCAGCTAGCTGAAGTAGTCTCAGCCTGCTACTTCTCCGCCATCTTGACTCCTCCCCTGCACCAGAGTTTAGACATCCCTCATCAAAGTGACACTCAACAGAAGATTTTCAAAAGTCAGGTCACTGAGGGAGGAGGTTAGAAAGGAGTCTCCATGTGCAATATGAACACATGAGTGGGTTGAAGACTTACAGATACACAGTGGTACTTCCAAAATGTAAAAATTAGAGTATCCTTAAGTTAGCACTAGGAGATGAAAAAAGGAAGTAAGGCCAGCAATTAATGCTACTCAGAAATATTTGCCCCAGGTTACTTTCTGCAGGGACCATTGAATACTGAACAGAGTTGAGTAGGCTGTCTCCACTCTTGCTGCCTTTCTCAGCTTGGATTACAGACATTCTGGCCAGTTTATGCCACTTCATACTAGTGTGCTAAAATGACTAAAACTTGGAGAAGAGAGAAGTTGCCTAACAAGCTACACAGGGTCTAACCGAAGAAGGTGACATCTGAAACTGGCCTGACGCCCACCTTCCTATGATCATGCCTAGGAAGTCAAAGGTACCTCATTGTCAGTGTAGGACTACCATGTGTCTGCTAAAGCAGCAAAGAATAAAAGGATATAAAGTGTCCCCCTTGCACATGGTTCCTTGCTGAAATTTTGCCAAAGTAGCTCATCACCCTGAAAGCTCTTTGCAGGCAATGACTGTTTTAAATAAATCTTTGTTCACAATGGGCACTCATTTTTTTTATTTATTTTCAGCATAACAGTATTCATTATTTTTGCACCACACCCAGTGCTCTATGCAATCTGTGCCCTCTATAATACCCACCACCTGGTACCCCAACCTCCCACCACTTCAAACCCCTCAGATTGTTTTTCAGAGTCCATCATCTCTCATGGTTCATCTCCCTTCCCAATTTCCCCCAACTCCCTTCTCATCTCTAACTCCCCATGTCCTCCATGCTATTTGTTATGCTCCACAAGTAAGTGAAACCATATGATAATTCACTCATTTTTCAATGAGATTCACTGTACCAAGATAAACAAGTTAAACTATAGACAGCAGCTTCTGAATAACCTGTTCAAGTTAGTATTTGAAGTAAAATATTTTGAAGTAAAAATATTTTTAAAAGAAAAGAAGCAAAAAATAAAAATTAAAAAAGAAGCAAATAAGAAAAGACATTTATTTTAGAGAGAGAGCACGTGCATTCATGTGAACAAGTGGGGGGAAGGGCAGAGGGAGAGAATCTTCAAGCAGACACCCTGCTGAGCACAGAGCCTGATGATCCCACCATGCATGAGATCATGGAGCAGAAACCAAGAGTCGGACACTTAACTGACTGAGCCATTCAGGTGCCCCAATTATAATAATGTTAGTTTTCCAGGGCACCTAAAGTGCATAACAATGACTAAGAAAGAGTAATAGTTTAAAGCTATAGGCAGATAAATATAATTTTTTTACTACAGGCATCTTATTTGTGGAAAAGGAATAAACCAAGCTGAATTACAGCCAAATATAAACTCTTACTCTCTGTGAGTTTCTGTTTAATCATTTTAACTGGTAAGACTGTCTTCAAAAGAATTTTATGAGTACTTGTGTTAGATAGTGCATGTAAAATCTGTTGACACGGTAATCAGCACATAGCAGGTACTAAAAACTATCATCTAGGTATGATCTAAAGCTAGATAGAATGTTTATATCCATTATAAAAGGAGGAAGATAATTTTAAAACCTAAAGAGACGTAGAATCCTTGGTGTTGAAGCCATAAGAGGAAGCTCTGAATGTTAAGTGAAGCTCCAGATTTTCCTACTCTCAAAACCTGAAAGCCACTGGATGGTTCCAGTGGGCATCAGTTCCTATGGCCATGAGGTTGCAGGGGGAGTAGAGATCAATTTTAACAGCACCACACTCAGTGATAATGATGGGCAGGAAGTTTCTTCTAGTGGATGACTGAGGAGATACTCGGGATTGGGGGATTTGTTAAAGTGAACTTAAATGTCATTTGAAGAAGCACAAATAAGGGAAAGGGAATTCCAGGGGCGTTGGGACAACTGGTGAGGTCCACTATGAGGCTGGTTTTTAAAACCCAGAACCAGTCTGGAGGTGTCAGGTGAGCAGCAAACCAGAAGGGCCATTATTCGGTGACAGTCTCACTAACAGATTTAGGGAGGCCCTTCCACCTTGAGCTCATCACTGGAAGTAGCACACACTTGGGGATTGATTGATGCACTGTGATTGTCCCTGCTCCTCCTGAGGGGAGGCCTCCAGGGACAGTATGTGGCCAGAAAGAGATGCATAATAAAATGAAAGGAGAGTTTCCTGATAGTCTACTCCTTTTTGTGTAACAGCTGAAGACAATCTTTTGTGAGTCTCAAACTGTGATAGCGTAGCACCAGGAATCCAAAATCCTGCACACCGCAGCCCTCTAAGAGGGTACGAGTGTGAACCCCTCGACTCCTACAGAAAAAAAAAAAAAAACTGTAATATTACTACAGAAAAAAAGGGCTGTGAACTTTTTTTTTATTTTTATCTATAGATATATTTTATATTTTAGAGAAAGTATATAAAATAATACATAATTTTCTTACAAAGTCTTCATTCTTCCCTACAGGGCATCTCAAATGTCTATTCAGATTACATGTGTTTAAAAATCTCATCAGGAAAATCTGAGTTACCACTTCGGTTTCACACTATCATCCAGAGAAAAAGATGACAGGAGGCAGAGGGCTTCATATCACTTCAAAGGAGATAAAGTATTTGTAAGTAGTGGATATTTATTTTCATTAAGCATAATTAAGATTTAAGAGCACCTATATTTGCAATGAAAGGAAAAGCCAACAGGTAGTCCCAAATAGATGCTACAATGTCCCAAGGCAGGGAGAGAGGGACTTAGAACAATGAGGCAGGAATAGAGGGGTTCTCAAAGACGAAGTCTGCTCCTGAATTGAGAAAAAAAGGAAGGCACTCACAATAGTGAGTTTTATTACAGATAAGAATTGTAAAGAAAACCTTTCTTTTTCTGGACATTTTCTTTCCTCTTCCTTCAAACTTTGATTAACAACTACTCATTTAACAACCACCCTCAATACATCCAAGTCTTCTTCTCAAGGGCTCCCTATTCTTTCCTTCATTGTGAGGTGAGTTTACACTGATTCTAACCAAGAATGAAAGGAATATTTCTCATTCAAATAAAACCACCCCAAAAACACACCTTCCTCCCACTCTTGTTCTTATGATGTTTCTTTGCCCTGTTTACATGTAGTATTATCCACCACTTTCAGTTTCACTGATAAGTAAAATTACAGTCACACTAAAGGATGTGGGGCACATACTATATACTTCAGTTAAATTTCAAATACAGAAAATTTAGGTTGTCTAGTTCTGGGTTAAAGCACCATACCATCCCTTACAATCACTGAATTTCCAGAGCACCGCCTCTTTCAGTGAGCCCTCAATCTCAGAATTATGGTTTATGGTTTTTCCCATTTCAGTTCACCTGTCCGTTTGTATGCCATGTATGCTCTCTGAAGACACATTAATCTTAACATATTTGGTCTCCTTTTGGTATTTAGTAGAAAATTCTGTCCTGGAAGATACCTGCCTCATCATCTTAGCTGACATGCCTGATATAAACTATATAGAGAGATGATGAGAAATATATAAATAATCTATGGTGTATGGCCTATGGTATACGGCCTCAATTCTTAATGCACACTTCGTGAGGTTAATCTTCTATGTACACAAGTGTAAATTTGATATAAGCAAGTTGTATGTTGCATGCAAAACAAATTGTATCAAAAACAATAAGGAAACACAGCTATTATGTATGTAGAAGACAACCATGTAGAAAAAAAGTTTAGGTTTTAGAATCAACATACTCAGAGGGACAATGAAATTCGATGCAGCATTTAGAAATGTGGAAGTACTTGTTTGTTTTAAGGCTCCAGAACTGGAGAGAGCAGAATTTAATGAGATAATGAACATTAAGTGACTCTCACAATAAGTATTTAATGCAGGACAGTGGTTGTTGTTAACACTTACAATTTTACAAATCAAATGTGTTTTTAAAAGTGTCCAAAAGTGGGTTCATATCATAAATGCCAAGAATTAGGAAATAGTGCAGGTCAAAGAGGAATGGATAGTGATTTCCAGCTTTGGATAGTAGCCTTATTAAAGTCCTTCTTTATTTTTTATAATAATGGAAATCTGGTTCAAAGGAGGGAAAGCTATAATACATGCACAATATTATTCTGCAGCCATCTGAGAAAAATAGAGTCCACAGTAACAAAGTTTATGGGAAAAGGTCTGAACTAATATCCAAACACCTAAGTTTTAGATGCGTTTCTTCCACAAAGTCCGCATGACCTTGGATTAGTCTAACTTCTCTGGTTTCAGTTTCTGTGATGTGAGGAAATTAACTTGATAATCTCTGAGATCCCTTCTGACACTAACAATCTACATGAGTGTATTTCTCTCACAGTTTTAGAATTAAATATATGCTTTTGTTCCTTTTTATTATCTTTTTAATAAGACAATTCATCACCATGTTGTAACAAGATGATGAGACATCAGAACTGAGAAACTGGTATTCTTCCATCTACCTCTGGCTCTTTTTCTATTTGAAAACCAGGATCTCCTAATAAAGGAGTAAAGCTAACTTGAGTCCTTTTGGTATCAAATTAGCTGTTGCTCATCTAGTAAAAGTTAAAAACAGATATAAAAAGCAAATAGGTATGTTAACTAACTGGAATTAAAATAAAAACTTTTTTAAAAAGGCAAATAGGTCCTTGCTAGCATGGAGTTTGGGGGGAGTGTCTTCAGCACCCTGTTTCAGTTAACAGAGTTATTCAGCACAGATCTGACAATATTATGTTACTGAGAACATAGTAAGATGCTCTTTTTCTACTGATCTGGTTCAATTTCAGGTTATATTTAAACTTTGATTTTTCTTAAAACTTTCCAAAATACTATACAAAATTTTCTTTTCAGCAAGAAGAAATCAGATATATAAATATGAGTGTGTATATTATGAAACTGCATACCAAAAAAGAATTAATTTAAATGCAAATGGAGAAAACTAGTTTGGACTCAATGTTACATGATGCCAGTAAAATTTATACTGTGAAAATGAAGACTGAGGTGGGGGTGGTGGCTATGGGAGTGTACCAGGTTCTCCAAGAACCCTGATTTCGCTGGGCTAAGCCAGATCCTGAGAAGGGAATTAATGAATTCAGAACCACATAGAGCCTGTCCGTTTGTATGCCATGTTTGCTCTCTGAAGACACATTAATCTTAACATATTTGTGAAAACAAAAGTGCATTAAAGGAGTTTATAGAAGTCAGAAGAAATAAAAAATAGCTTTTAAAGAGAAAGAAAATAACTAATATAATGATCATTATTGCTCATTCCCTTCATAGATTAGGAGAATGAGTATCTCAGAAGCCAACAATATCTCTGGGTCTGTGACCGAGTTCATTCTCCTGGGCTTTCCATGCCGCAGGGAGATCCAGATCCTCCTCTTTGTCATCTTCTCCCTCATCTATCTTCTGACTCTCATGGGGAACACATCCATCATCTGTGCCGTGTGGTCAAGCCGGAAACTCCACACACCAATGTACATTCTCCTGGCCAACTTCTCTTTCCTGGAGATCTGCTATGTCAGTTCTGATGTGCCCAAAATGTTGGCCAACATCATCTCCCAGACCAAGAGCATCCCCTATGCTGGCTGCCTGCTCCAGTTCTACTTCTTCTTCTCCATGTGTGCTGCTGAGGGCTACTTTCTGTCTGCAATGTCCTTTGATCGGTTCCTTGCTATCTGTCGACCTCTACATTACCCCACCATCATGACTTACCATCTATGTGCCCGATTAGTGGTTTCTTGCTGGGTAGGTGGATTTCTATCCATACTGATACCTGCTATTCTTATGTCCCGGGTGCCCTTCTGTGGCCCTAACATCATTGACCATTTTTTCTGTGATCTGGGACCACTACTGGCTCTTTCCTGTGCTCCAGTTCCTAAAACTACTCTAACTTGTGCTACTGTAAGCTCTCTTATTATATTCATCACCTTCCTCTACATCCTAGGGTCCTACACCTTAGTTTTGCGTGCTGTCCTTCGGGTCCCAGCTGGCTCAGGTAGGAACAAAGCTTTTTCTACATGTGCCTCACATTTCTTGGTGGTTTCCCTGTTCTATGGCTCAGTCATGGTGATGTATGTGAGTCCAGGCTCCAGGAGCCACCCTGGGACACAGAAATTTGTGACCTTGTTTTACTGCATGGCAACCCCATTCTTTAATCCTCTGATTTACAGCCTTCGGAACAAAGATATGAAAGATGCACTCAAGAAAGTCCTAAGAGCACCATCAAAAGAAATTTCTAAAAATACAGAGAAATGATATAAATTTTCTTATCATTCTCTCAAGAATACAAAATTTCTCTTACTGGGGGAAAAATATCTTCTGGGCATATCTGAGTATTTGATTCCTTACTCTTATGAAAATGAGATTTGTTACACATAAAGAAACCTCATCTTGTCTCAAAAGCAAATACCCACAGTCTTAAAGGTCTCTTGTGGAAATTTCTGTACAGTTTTCATTCATCAATGTGTCATTTCTCTATTTTGGTCATTTTTCAAAGTCTGAGAGCAAATGTAATCAAGTTGATTTGGATGAAGCTACGACTTGTATCTTGGCTTTTACCCTACTACTAATTTTTGATTCAAAGTTATCACTATTTTTTCCTTTCCAATTACTCTATAATGAAACATAGCATCTACTCATTGCACTAACAAAAATTCCATTGCTTCATTTATAACATCAAGGACCCAGTATCTGTCACTGAAACAGTAGTGTTTTTTGATCTGTGTTTTATTACCAAGCATTGGTAAAGTGTCCGGGGTGTGCAGCAAATGAAAATGGGAAATGATATAGTTGCTTCTTACAGGAAATTCTTAGTCCAATTTTGAAGAGAATACATAGAAAGGCATGCACACATTCACATATGCCAAATCATTAAGTATTCTTTACCCAGACCTGGGTTTCAGCACCTTCTAAGCTCTGAGTAGAGGAACATTTACTTTTACAGAAAATAGGCATCAGAAACCAGGGAACAGACTCTCAAAGTATAAGATACTTACAGGCAACCAGCACTTAACACAAAATTTTTGACTTGGCCTTATCATCTGCCTCTACTGGGAAATATTCATATTTTAGACCAGAGCACCAAATTTCCTTTTTGGGGGAAGGGGTGGTTTTTGAAGCTGTCTCCATATGTTGGGAAAAAAGCTAACAATTTGACTGACAATGTCCAACCCAGACCAGAACTGATTTAGTTTTCCACGTAAAAATAGATATCTTAAAGTCTTCCTCCAAGTTATTTTGACTTTGGGATATTTTCTGTAATAGAATATGCCAAATGACAAAGTTTCCTAGACCACTGCAGGAAAATTCACGACAACCTACAATACCAAAGAGTTAGTTTCTCCTTGTCCTTGGCAAATTATTGGGACTGCACCTACCAGAGGTAGTAGGTACTACTCTTATTTAATTATAATAGGGTTCTTACATGTGTACAATAGAAGTTGACTCTGGCTGATTAAGCATGGCAATGGAAAAAAATTGTTGATGGGATATCAGGAATTTCACAGAATCAACCAAAGCTGAAAAACTAGAGTTGAGGCTCAGCTTCAAAGACCAATGTACAAATTATTCTGCAGAACTGGTCAGATGAAAAATCACCATCACAAGAGCCATCCTGCTGCCATGGGTCAGCAGATGTCACACTTTCAACCACTGCCAATTCTGTGCTAGGAGCTTGTCTTTCCTGAAATAACTGTATATGTGCTTCATTGCTATCTTTAATGTCAATATTTCAACACTGCTGCCCCCAATCCCATTCTGCTCCTTGCATCCCTAGTCCCTAAATCAAATCTGGCATAGCTGTATCTGCTTGGTGGAACCAAGAATACATCATGTGCTGTAGCTACAGGACACGCTGGAAGAGCTAATACAGAGCAATAAAAAAATCCAATTATGCAAAGATAAGCTCCAAGTCTGGTAATATTGTGATTCTCCCAGCCATAAAAAACTATTGAGATACTAGGCAGCCAAAACAAAAGAAAATGCCCACTCTAACAACCCATTTGTTTTGACTCCCCATGATATCCCTGGGCCCTCTTCCCTCTAGAAGTTACACAAGGTAGGACTTAACTAAATGATCCATACATAATAGCAGTGAAGTAGATGCAGGATGAGAAAAGGGAAGTAAACTTCTCTATGGGTAGCTGAGGGCTTATCTATCTCATGATGAGTGCTGGTAGAACATACTCTGGTTCTGGTAAGTTATTGCTGCATTATCTGTGACTCTGAGAAACAGAAGTACAACTAAAGGGAAAAAAATCATCCACTCTCTAGAAAAGACTCCAGATGCAGTGAAATTTAATGCTGCCCACTCACCTTTCTTAGAACTGGTGAAGAGTGGAAAAGGAAGATTCTTCACTTATTCTTTTACTTTGAGTCAGAATTTTTTTCCCCTGGGGGTACGTGGACCATAATTAACCAAATAAATGAGATTTCTATACCTAGGTCTTCATAGTATCTGAAAAAGATATTCATATTTCAAAGTAAAATATTTAAAATATTTTTTTTGATCTAAATGTTATATACACAGAATTTTCAATAACCAGGGCTTGCTTAGCTACATTGAGATGAATAATAGTCTCCTTTCTCTATATTCTTTTTAAATACACAAGTAATACATTTTACAATGAATAAATTTTCAATTAGCAATAATCGCGCCTTGGATAAACCTCATTGGCTACGATACTGCCACTGCGCAAAGCTTGACCAAATAGTACAAAATAATGAAAATCCTCATATCTCCGTACTTCCACACGTTTGTCTCTTTAGCAGTGTCTTCAGTTTGGTGGGTATACTTCTAGACCTTTCTTCAGTGTGTTTATATATAAAAACATAAATTCTGGACTTTCAATGGCTATGTAGATAGGATTATACTTGAAAATTGCTCTATGACTGACTGACCCTCACACTCACCACCCCCCATTCTCATCTAAAAAGCAACATCTGAGAAGGAAATTTCATCTAGCTTCTGAAGGAACTTCTGACTGTTGATCTGGAACACATTAGGACAATGAAGCTGAAGATACAATTCTTCAGGAAATACCCATCCTAGGACGTAGTTCATGATGTGTGAGAACACTACTTCCACGACATAGATGACTTAGGATGTTCTTCTGCTACCAAATCAGGATTAAAACAAGGAAAACCTGTGAACATCAGGGTGCATATGCCCCTTTGAATCTGTATTTTGGTATCCTTTGGATAAATACCTAGTACTGCAATGCTGGATTGTAGGGTAGTTCTATTTTTAACTATTTGAGGAAACTCCATACTGTTTTCCAGGGTGGCTGCAACAACTGGTCACATTTCAAGTGATCAGTAGCCACATATGAGTCATGGCTATTGTGTTGGATAGTGCAGGTAGAGTTAGAGAAGTCTGAGGACTAAATACAGAACTTAAAAATGTTGAGGTTAAAGAAATAACTGCAATGCCTTTATTTTTTCAGAATATAGTTTCTTTGCCTAGAGGGGATAAGTATTATTATTCAAACTTAGTTGTACCAAGGAATCACTAAATTCTACTCCTAAAACCAATATTACACTATATATTAACTGACTAGAATTGAAATAAAAATTTGAAGAAAGAAATGTAACCAGTTCTGAGAAGTGCAATAAGTGTAAATATACATATTGATTTTGAAGACTTAGTATAATGAAAAAAAATATAGGTATTTCATTAATAATGTTTATGTTGAGTACATGTTGAATTGATACTATTTTGGATCAACTGAGCAAAATAAAATATATTACTAAAAGTAATTTCACCTATTTCTTTTTACCATTATTAATGTGGCTACTAGAATATTTACATTAAATATGGCTCACATTTGTGGCTCACATTATATCTTATTAGATTACACTGATTTAGACTGATCTCAAATAATCTCATAGCTTTAAATACCATTAATATGTTGATAATTCTCAGGTTTTTATCTCCACTCCCAACCTCATCTCAGACCTCCAGAATTGTATATCCAATGGCCTACCTGAACCTCCTCTTGGATGCTTATTCATCAATTTTTAAGTGTATATTCTTATCTTTTATTTCAATGGACCAATATCGGTGCTTGTCTTGACACAAGATGAGAAATTCTGGCTAATGTGTACAGTTCAAATGCAGGTTAGTCTCATTCTGCTATGGGACAATAAAGTAAATTCCCCTGGTATATTTAATAACTACATATATACATTTTATATTTTAATTCCTTCTAGGTTTTCATATGGAAATAACTGCCTTCACTGAGAACTTTGGTATTACTAAGGAAATCTAACATTGTCTACGAGATCAATTTAAATATGGGACACATAATTTAAAAATTACAAGAGAGATTTCCATCTTTTAACAAAAAAGGCAGTGGAGAGTAATTAATGTTAACTCTTCTTTGAGATAAGTTATAAGAACTGTCATTTCTACCTTCTTCTTAATGGCAATAAAGGTCATTTGTGTTCCAAGGACATATTTTTCAGGATTATAAAAGTACTACACTGGCTTTTTCTGCCCCCAGATAATGTCTTTCTTCTTATCACATCCATGTAAGAGAATTGTGAGGTCTGACATTATCTTCAATTCAGATTCAGATCAGTCTTGAGCCTGTCAAACTTTTCAATGGTATATCTCCAGGTATACTTTTGAACCAAAATCTTCTTGCCTTTCTTAATGCAACTATTTTAATTTAGTTCTCTAATTATGCTTATTAAAATTTCCTACCCTCAACTGTCTAGTTTCTTAGCTCACCTAAAATATGAAAGAGCCAAAACAGAACCGCTTTACTTTCTTTGGGGTTCATCTCAAAATTCAGATTAAAAGAAGCCTTCCCAGACTATACTATTTAAAAAGAGCACCCCCCCCACCCCATTCCCATTATTATCTGTTCCTTTCACCTGCTTATTTTTCTTCAGAACTGTATTCTATTCTAGGAGCACCTGGCTGGCTCAGTCAGTGGAGCATGTGACTCTTGGTCTTAGGGTCATGAGTTTGAGACCCACGTTGGGTGCAAAGATTACTGAAATAAATTAATTAAAAGAAAAAATTGTATTTTATATATTTCTTGCTTTATATCTTTATTTCTGGCTCCTCTTACTAGAATACGAGCTTTATGAGAGCTAGATATCATTACTATATTCTCAATGCCCAGAGAAATGCCTATCACAGAGGAGGAACTCAATAAACATTTGTTGAGTGGACTTGTTAATGAAATAAACAATTATTTGAGTTCCTACTACAGAAGAAGCCATTCTGGAACAGTGAAAAGGTAGTATAACTTCTATTCTCTGCCTTCAGAAAACTTACAGTATAACTGGTAGGAAACTAAAAAAATAACTAACACAAATGATGCCAGAACCGATATTTAAAAGGCAGTCCAATTATAAATAAATATCTGGCAAACCTCAAAAATGCTATGAATCTAGAAAATAATATTATGATGAGCTATACTGGGCAAGAAAATTTTCAAGGGCAGCATGACTGGTGCCTAAAAATAAGCAAGATATTAGTAAAACAATTTTAAGCTCAGACTATAAAAATAAAATTGTACTATATTAATTAGGGAAAGTGAGTCAACAGGAGTAATGGAACATATATTTAATAAGGTTCCAGTTTGAAGACAAGTTGAGAGAAACCTTGAATTACATACAAACTAAAGAATTTGGACATGATAAATCACATGCAATTTTGCTAGCATAATCTTGTCTAACTCCTGATCCTTTCTCTCTAGGGTGGCACCTCGCATGGGTGGCTGCTCAAATCACAGTCTTCAGACTTTTCAGAAGTCCTTTCACAGTGGTATTGTTCCTTTCTTTGGTGCCACTTGGTTTTTGTTTCTTGTTCTCAAGTGTCTTGTCTTCTCTAAGTCACCATGCATTAAGATCATTATAACAGGATAAAGATTGCCACTCTTTTTAAAGCCATCTCTTATTTCTATTTCTGTTTGCTGTGCATTCCACAGATCTGAAGGCTCTTTATTCCACTAGTTTTCTTGGGTTCTTTTTTCATTTTCTTGTTCTGTTTTCATGGCCAGCTTTTCTTTTTGGTGACCTATGCTAATGGCTGCTTTTAGGTGTTCTTAAACTACTAAGACAATGGTTTTTCAAACTTTTTTGACCACAACCCTCAGAAATAAATTCATCTGATGCTGTGCCCTGTACACACATTCATATACAACTGAAACAGAAATATTTCGGTTAATACCACCCTTATCACAAATAATGCATTTCTATCCTATCCTATTCATTTCATTTCTAGGAACATATTTCATGAAGGCTCAAAATGAATGACTGGTGTGGTGATTCATTGCTTCTAAATAGGCTGAGAGTATCTGTGGTCTCTGTGATTCAACTGACTCCTTTCTAATCAATAGACTAAAAATTATTATTTACATATTTCTTTTTTTCCAATACCCACCACCTGGTTCCCCAAACCTCCCACCCCTCACCCCTTCAAAACCCTCAGATTGTTTTTCAGAGTCCATTGACTCTCATGGTTCACCTCCCCTTCCAATTTCCCTCAACTCCCTTCTCCTCTCCATCTCCCCTTGTCATCCATGCTATTTGTTATGCTCCACAAATAAGTGGAACCATATGTTAATTGACTTTCTCTGCTTGACTTATTTCACTCAGCATAATCTCTTCCAGTCCTGTCCATGTTGCTACAAAAGTTGGGTATTCATATTTCTTGAAGGAAGATGGTTAAATTAGTTAGCAATGCCATTTGGAAGGCTGTGTTCACAGAAAACTAGGACTCAAAACAATTTTTCTCTTTAGTCTTTTCTCATCAAATGTTTTTTCCTCACAATTGAACTTATAAGGGCCCTTTTATGGTCAAATGTTTTTTGCTCAATATTATTATGACCATCACCAGAAAAGCTCATTGTTTTTCACATTTAGTTGTACCAATTGTTTACAAAAATATCACTAAATACAATCAACAAAAAATTGATTTCAAGTGCTTAGTCAACAAAGTTCTGTCTTACTTGCCTCCAGCCAGATTTATAAATGTAGTAGTTTCTGGAAAGTCTGAATGCGTTTCTTCCTTAGCTTTTTCATACTTGTCAAAGGTCAATGTTTTCAGTTGTTGATTTCCATTAAGTCTAAGGTAATTAGAGAAACTCTCCAGATCCCTCTTAGGACAGGGACTGCTATTGCCCAGACAAATTGCATTCACCTTTTCCTTAGCACAAGAAACCTGATTTGTTCAGAGGAGCAATGAACCCTACGAACCCTCACTTCTTCAGCTTCCTTGCTGCTAGTTTGGTCATGTGACATAGTTCTGGTCAATGAGACACAAAATGGAGGTTTCTGAGGAGGCTTTTGCTTTCCTGAAACTCAAAATAGCAGTTTGAATTTCCTCCAACCTGGCATGGGGAATGCCTAGATGTTTAACATCCATCTTGTAACCACAAGTAACAAAAATGAGAATGAGGATCTATAAGCACAGATCCAACACAGAGTAGTATATAAATATAAATATGTATGTGTATGTGTATACATATTTGTTTGAAACTTTGTTTTTTAGAGTAGTTGTTTTAGGTTCACAGTGATTTCTCATATGCCCCTTAAAATTCCACACATGCATTACTTCCCTCATTATCAACATCCCCCACCAGAGTGGTACATTTGTTATAATTAATGAATCTACTTTGACACATATGATCACCCAGAGTCCTTAGTTTACATTAGGGTTCACTCTTGGTGTTGTATATTCTATGAGTTTGAACAAATTTATAATGACATGTATCCACCAAACAAAACAAAACAACAAAAGATGTTAGGATTTATCCCCAAAATTTGTGTAAGCAGAGAGGAGATAAGTATGGGGACTGGTAGAAAGGAAGTTTACATTATGCATTTATAAGTCTTGTGCTAGGACCTGGACAAAAATGATCAGTGAAAATGACAAAGGATGACAGGGAAGATGCCACAGAATTTAATGACATTAGGATTGGGTATGAGAAGGTGAGGAATTATAAATGTTAAGATTTTAGGTTCAGGTTGTAGATCAGTAGAGCCATTGGTAAATAAGTACAAGGAGAGCTAATTTAAAAGGAGGTTATCAAATTTAGGATCAGACATTTGAATTTGAAGCAGATTTTCATGAAAATATTTCCAGCAGGAAGCTGCAGATATTTGACTAAGATTGAAGTAAAGCCGGTATTGGCATTATCCAAGGAGAAAGTTTTAGCCAAGGTTTCCGTATGAGGTACAATATTGTAAGTTAAATGCCAAATCCAGAAAATAAGAAATTAGAGAATAAAAATTACCTCTGGGTAATAGTTATCCAGAATTTTACAGAGAACGATAAAAGTAAGTGAACCTTAGACCTGGATAGTAGTGGTAGTGATCTCACAAAGTCTATAGTTCTTTGGCTTACATGGAATATTAACTAACTTCCATGTGTCTGCATGTGGAGGATTAGAACTACCTCCTAAAGTGAAAGCATTGGCAAAACATGAGAGTCATTCAAGTCAATACAACCTTACTAAGTGCCCAAGTTGTTGTCTAAAACTATACTTGGAATTATGGAATCTACCAAAGCAGTACTTTAAAATTATCCCTGATGCTGAAAGTTTTTTTTTTTTTTTAAATCTGGCTAAACTCTGGAAAATGATATGGAGGTTCCTCAAAAAGTTGAAAATAGAGCTACCCTATGACCCAGCAATCGCACTACTGGGTATTTACCCTAAAGATACAAATGTAATGATCTGAAGGAGCACATACACCTGAATGTTTATAGCAGCAATGTCCACAATAGCCGAACTATGGAAAGAAACTAGATGTCCAAAAACAGATAAATGGATAAAGAAGATATGGTATATGTATAAATAGAATATTATGCAGCCATCGAAGGAAATCAAATCTTATCATTTGCAATGATGTGGATGCAATTAGGGGGTATTATGCTGAGTGAAATAAGTCTATCAGGGAAAGACGATTATCATATGGTCTCTCTGATATGAGGAATTTCAGAGGCAGGGCAAGGGAGGTTGGGGGGTAGAGAAGGACAAAATGAAACAAGATGGGATCGGGAGGGAGACAAACCATGAGAGACTCTTAATCTCACAAAACAAATTGAGGATTGCTGGAAGGTGCAGGGGGATAGTGGGATAGGGTAGCTGGGTTATGGACATTAGGAAGGGTATGTGCTATGGTGAGTGCTGTGAAATATGAAAGCCTGATGATTCACAGACCTGTACCCCTGGGGCAAATAATACATTGTATGTTAATAAGAAAAAAATCTGGTTAACTATGTGCGATTATCAGTTAATTACACATATTTTTGCAACACATTCAACATTTGCTATGTTCTTTAAAAAAAAAAAAACTAGGTCTGATGAAAGCAGAATTTTAAAATGTTGAAATACATCAAGTATGTAATGAAAACCAAAAGAGAAACTAGAAACTGAGTCATAGAGAAATACATGATCTTATTAAGTTGTATTTCAAAATAAAGTTTATCTAAGGTACAGACATATCTGGAATGCAACAGCAACAACTTCCTAAGATTTAAATCATGAGTGTGATGAATTTGTAAAAATCATCTTCCCAATATATCAAAATAAAAAGAAGGGAAAAAGCATAATCTCATTTGCTTTGTTATGTTCCATTCTCCTAAAACATTGGTAATACAGTATAGGAAATTCAACTTTTGAATCCTTTAGAGATTTCCCACAATAACAGACTCGGAATTTTCTTCAGTGCCTCCTTCATATCTTTGTTCCGGAAGTTGTAAATCAGGGGATTAAAGAATGGAGTTGCCAAAGCATAGAACAAGGTCACAAATTTCTGCATCCCAGCATAGTCGCCAGAACCTGGACTAACATACATCACCATGACTGACCCATAAAACAGACACACCACAGCAAGGTGGGAGGCACAAGTAGAGAAAGCCTTATGCCTTCCTGAGCCTGGGGGTACCTGCAGCACCACACTCAGGACACAGAAGTAAGTGCCAAGGATATATAGGAAAGTGAGAAAGATGATGAGAGAGCTAATGATACCACAGATCAAAGTAATTCCAGATACTGAAGAACAGGACAATGCCAGCAAAGGGGCAAGATCACAAAGAAAATGGTCAATGGTGTTTGGACCACAGAACGGCACCTGAGATATTAGAGTCAAAGGAGTTAGTAACCAGAGAAAGCCCCCTGCCCAGCAAAAAACCACTAACCAAGCACACAGGCGGTGGGTCATTATGGTGGGATAATGCAAAGGTCTACAAATGGCAAGAAATCGATCAAAAGACATCACTGACAGAAATAAACCTTCAGCAGCACACATGGAGAAGAAGAAGTAGAACTGGAGCAGGCAGCCAGCATAGGAGATGCTCTTGGTCTGGGAGATGATGTTGGCCAACATTTTGGGCACATCAGAACTGACATAGCAGATCTCCAGGAAAGAGAAGTTGGCCAGGAGGATGTACATGGGTGTGTGGAGTTTCCGGCTTGACCACACGGCACAGATGATGGATGTGTTCCCCATGAGAGTCAGAAGATAGATGAGGGAGAAGATGACAAAGAGGAGGACCTGGATTTCTCTGCGACAGGGAAATCCTAAGAGGACGAACTCAGTCACAGACCCAGAGATATTAGTCCTCTCCAAGGTCCTCATTAGTCTGACCTGTAGAAGTGATAGAGACAGTAAAAACCACAGAAATATTTACAATATTTTGCTTCTTCCTGATAAAGTGATAAATGTTTCTTTTCCTCAATTCAGGCTTGTGATATTACTATCCTTCCTTCAGAATCATGAGTTGTTTTTTCCTCTTCATCTCTTTCCTCCCTTATTTACTCAGTAAACATTTATTTTGCACATATTATTGTCAGGCACTCTTCTAGGAGACAGAAAAAAGATGATAAAAATGTAGAGTACCTGTTCTTTGGAGCTTATGTCAAATATATTTTGTTCAAAGTAACTTCAAACAACACATTCGTGGCCCCAAAATTTCTACATAAAGGGAATTTAGGAGCTTAAATCTGATTGGAAGAGAGCTAAGGAGATTTACCTCGGAACCTCATTTGCATAGAAAGGAAACTGTTTTTATTTAGATTGTATGCTTATTTGTGGCAACTTCATGGAGAGCTGATTCAGAACATGGAGTGATGTTAGCATCCCTCCATGTATATCATGGTGCTTCCACTGACACAGTAACAAGAGCATATGACAAATCAAAACAAACTATATTCTTGTCATATAAGACATGATTACACTCAGTTGGAAAAATATAAGGAAAGGCTTTTGAAAAGAGATGGACCTTAGCAAAAGGGCAGCGATGAAGGCAGAACTTAATAGCACATAATAATAATGTGAAAAGATTTAGATACAAATGTTATGTTTAGAGCAAAGTTCAAAAAAGTGGAAATGAGAGTACTTGTAGAGGAATGGTGAAATAAAAATTTTTAAAGATGGGCCATGTGGCAGACTGCCAGTCTAGTTCAGGCTTAATTTACTAGTCAGTGGAAAACAACTGGAGCTAGTCTAGTAGAAGAGTAAAAGATCAAAGGTTTATGGACGCTACATTGCAAGACAATTTCTCAATTAAAGGGTAATGAATTTAGCAGGAAACTATTAGAAACCTATTTTGGCAGTCCAAGGAAAAAGAATGAAGAGTCTAACCTAGGGTAATGTAGAAGCAAAGAGATACCAGGAATGGAGTCAAGAGATATGCAGTGGTAGAAACATAAACTCATGGTCTTTAAAATCGGCAGAGGCAATTGAATGCTGCACAAGGAGCCAAGAAGACACAGAAAAGAGAGCCCACGCATTCCATTTGCCACAGTCATACTCTTCAACTCTCTTCTGTTTATCCTTGACTATTATATTTCTATTATTCTACATATTATTATTATTATATTAACTAAATTAGCTTCCACTTACAAAGTTTTCCCCTCCTATAAGCCACACACAATGGGTGTTGATTTGCTATGTTGTTACCTGTGTGAAAGAGAACAGTAAACAAGGGAGTCATCTAAATTATTGCCAAAGTGTTAAAGAAAAATGTTACCATTTTCCTATCACCTAAGTACACAGTTTTTTTTTTAATATGACCTGCAAAGACAAGATGATAATTTGACAAAAACATTTCCCTAATCCCATTTCTAATATGGTTTATATAATAGAAATGGTATTTGTAAAGGGAAATAGTCATGAAATTTTTTTGCTCCTTTTCCCTATCAATATATAAAACAAAATGGACACTGAGACATGGGAAAGAAGTCATTGTTCCATGTGCCCAGTCCTACTTATCCCAATGCAGCCTGGGAGTCAGAGGTGCCAGCTCCTTGGTAGAATACTTTTGGGTTCCTTTCTTTACAAAGACCCCTTTCAGGTTGTACTCAGAGAATAGAACAAGAAACAAATCTCTCCCTACCCCATTACTTATTCCTTCCAGACTCTGAAGCCTGTCTCCAGAGACCTCAACCCCAGGAGGCAAAGGAGGCAATTAATGTGATCATACAGACCAGGGCATGTTTCATTTTCAGTCATTATCATATTGAACACGAAAACTACATGAATGTGCAAACACTAATATGTACAATCCACACACACATATATATACATGAACGCACATACACATACATATTCCAAACTATCACAGTATTATTCCTTCCAGAGTTCCCTCTCCTAAACGTAATAAATTACTTATTAGCTAAGAAACCTTTTGATATGAGAGGCACCATTACTGTCAAGCTTTGTTAGACCTAGAGTCTCCCATTCCTGTTGTTCAAATGGAAGCATCCACTATATCCAGAATGAGCCTATTCTTTTTTTTTTTTTTTAAAGATTTTATTCATTTATTTGACAGACAGAGATCACAAGCAGGCAGAGAGGCAGGCAGAGAGAGAGGAGGAAGCAGGCTCCCTGCTGAGCAGAGAGCCTGATGCGGGGCTCGATCCCAGGACTCTGAGATCATGACCTGAGCCGAAGGCAGCGGCTTAACCCACTGAGCCACCCAGGCGCCCCCAGAATGAGCCTATTCTTAAAATATCCACAGAAGTACCAATCCCCATTCTTTTCAAACTCCTTAATTCCACATGTAGATCAAATAGAATGGATGTTGGCCAACTAAGAAGTTAAGACACGAATTGTATAATGAAGACAAATTCATTTCCTCTTCTTCAAATCAAGGATACATTTTTTTCTAAGCTTTCCTTGTAGATAGGTGTGCTCATGTGACTACTCCCTAGTCAGCAGAATGTAATTAAAACTGATCTGCAACATTTTAACCTCTACCCAGGCATGGTAATTGATGATCTCTGATATAATTAAGCATGTTGATTTAGGAAGCTGACTTTTGAAAATAATGAAGCCAAGGATGGAAAACAAGCCTGAGTTCCAGAATCATCATTCAAAAAACAGTTGCCTATCAATCAGGAACTCCCATTTAGGCTTTAACTAAGCAGTAAATGCCTTTAATATTTGACCCACCAGGAAAAAAAAAAAAATGTGACTAGTTGAATCAAAGGTATGAAGAAAACAATCTGTGGGTGACTATATTAAAATGTATGTATTTGTGGGCTTATTCCCTTTAGTTTTCTAACTCTAAAATGGCACAGAAAAACTTTAAAAACAATGTTTACAGAAGAAAAATTCTGAGAAATAAAAATAGGGGTCATAGAGTGAGTGCATTTTAAATTCAGGCCAATGCAGCCACATTTCCCTTCATAGACCTTTCAGAGCTTTCTTTATCACTGTTACTTTTCTGTCTATCCTTAGCAGGAAGGCCCAGCTTTTCATACTGTGCTGTTGGTCTAGTTCTGTAAACTAGAGATACAAGAACACTACTTTATGCCTCAATTATGATGATGTATGTTAGTGTCAATGGAAAGAACATGGAATATATTCCTTTTTTTAATTTATTTATTTATTTTAAGCATAACAGTATTCATTATTTTTTCACCACACCCAGTGCTCCATGCAATCCGTGCCCTCTATAATACCCACCACCTGGTACCCCAGCCTCCCATACCCCGCCACTTCAAACCTCTCAGATTGTTTTTCAGAGTCCAAGGTGACCCAATGTCTAATTCAAACCTAAAATCTACATTTCCAAGAACACAAAGCTAATGACCACAATAAATAAAAATCTACAGAATTGTCTTAACTATCCACAAGCCATTATAGAACCAACCTAGCTCTCTTGCTGTCTTAATAGCACATATGAGGGATACAGGATTGTTTAGAACTCAATAGATCTGTTACTAAACCAGGTTATTACCCTTAGAATTCCTACACATTTAACAAATCACACATCTGTTGAAGAATTTTCATAATCTAATCTTTTTTTAATTTGTTTTTTATTTTCAGCATAACAGTATTCATTATTTTTGCACCAGTACTCCATACAATCCATGCCCTCTATAATACCCACCACCTGGTACCCCGACCTCCTACTCCCTGCCCCTTCAAAACCCTCAGATTGTTTTTCAGAGTCCATAGTTTCTCATGGTTCACCTCCCCTTCCAATTTCCCCCAACTCCCTTCTCCTCTCTATCTCCGCATGTCCTCCATGCTATTTGTTATGCTCCACAAATAAGTGAAACCATATGATAATTGACTCTCCCTGCTTGACTTATGGGTTTCCTATTTGTAGCACATGGCTTTTTAACCTCTTTACACAGAGTAGTTTTCAGTGGCTCATAAGAGCTGTATGACCCTTAACACAGACTTTGTCATACATTCTATATGCAAGAGCAAAAAGCCTCCATGGAAATATGCTACAAATAGAGGGCTTGAGGAAATGTGAATGAGAAGGTATTATTACTATCACTGTCATTACTTCTAATTTGTTCTTAGATGCCAATATGTAGTTGAAGCCAAGGAATTATTCTACTGTTTGGAGTCTAAGGTGAATGAAAGGTTCAGAATTTCCATTTGGGCATGATCAATTATAAATGAAATATGATTTTAATTGAACAGTTACCCAACTGAAATATTAAGCTACTAAACTTAAATTGGCAATATTAGTGTAAAACAGAGGTCCAACCTTGACTCTTTAAGACTCTGAGATATCAGCTGTTTTCAAGAGGAATCATACAATTCTCAAAAGATTGAGTCAATGAGGTTTCAATTTGAATCTCCCTGATGGCTAGTGATGCTGAACATTTTTTCATGTGTCTGAAAGCCATTGTATGTCTTCATTGGAGAAGTGTCTGTTCATATCTTCTGCCCATTTTTTGACATGATTATCTGTTTTGTGTGTGTTGAGTTTGAGGAATTCTTTATAGATCCTGGATATCAACCTTTTGTCTGTACTGTCATTTGCAAATATCTTCTCCCATTCCGTGGGTTGCCTCTTTGTTTTCTTGACTGTTTCCTTTGCTGTGCAGAAACTTTTGATCTTGATAAAGTCCCAAAAGTTTATTTTCGCTTTTCTTTCCTTGGCCTTTAGAGACATATCTCGAAAGAAGTTGCTGTGGCTGATATTGAAGAGATTACTGCCTATGTTCTCCTCTAGAACTCTGATGGATTCCTGTCTCACGTTGAGCTCTTTTATCCATTTTGAGTTTATCTTTATGTACGGTGTAAGAGAATGGTCGAGTTTCATTCTTCTACATAAGCTGTCCAGTATTCACAAAACCATTTATTGAAGAGACTGTCTTTTTTCCACTGTATATTTTTTCCTGTTTTGTCCAAGATTATTTGCCCATAGAGTTGAGGGTCCATTTATGGGCTCTATACTCTGTTCCATTGGTCTATGTGTCTGTTTTTATGCCAGTACCATGCTGTCTTGGTGATCACATCTTTGTAGTAAAGCATGAAATCAGGTAACATGATGCTGCCAGTTTTATTTTTGTTTTTCAACATTTCCTTAGAGATTCAGGGTCTCTTCTGATTCCATACAATTTTTTGGATTATTTGCTCCAGCTTTTTGAAAAATACTTCTGGAATTTTGATTGGAATGGCGTTAAAAGTATAAATTGCTCTAGGCAGTATAGACATTTTAACAATGTTGATTCTTCTGAACCATAAGCATGGAATGGTCTTCCATCTTTTTGTGTCTTCTTCAATTTCTTTCATGAGTGTTCTGTAGTTCCTCGAGTACAGATCCTTTATCTCTTTGGTTAGGTTTATTCCCAGGTATCTTATGGTTCTTGATGCTGTAGTAAATGGAAACAATTCTCTAATTTCCCTTTCTGTATTGTCATTGTTAGTGTATAAGAGAGCCACTGATTTCTGTACATTGACTTTGTATCCTGCCACGTTGCTGAATTGCTGTATGAGTTCTAGTAGTTTGGGGGTGGAGTCTTTTGGGTTTCCCATATATAGAATCATGTCATCTGCAAAGAGAGAGAGTTTGACTTCTTCATTGCCAATTTGGATACCTTTTATTTCTCTTTGTTGTCTGATTGCTGTTGCTAGGACTTCTAATACTATGTTGAACAAGAGTGGTGGGAGTGGGCATCCTTGTCTTGTTCCTGATCTCAACGGGAAGGCTGCAAGCTTTTTCCCATTGAGGATGATATTTGCTGTGGGTCTTTCATAGATAGATTTGATGAAGTTCAGGAATGTTCCCTCTATCCCTATACTTTGAAACATTTTAATCAGAAATGGATGCTGGATTTTGTCAAATGCTTTTCCTGCATCAATTGAGAGGACCATGTGGTTCTTCTCTCTTCTCATATTAATTTGTTGTATCACATTGATTGATTTGCAAATGTTGAACCATCCTTGTAGCCCAGGGATGAATCCCACCTGGTCATGGTGGATAATCTTTTTAATATGCTGTTGTATCCTGTTTGCTAGGATCTTGTTGAGAATCTTAGCATCCATATTCATCAGTGATATTGGCCTGAAATTCTCCTTTTTTGGTAGGGTCTTTGCCAGGTTTGGGGATCAGAGTAATGCTGGCTTTATAGAAAGAGTCTGGAAGTTTTCCTTCTGCTTCAATTTTTTGAAGATATGAACAGACACTTCTCCAATGAAGACATACAAATGGCTATCAGACACATGAAAAAATGTTCTTCATCACTAGCCCTCAGGGAGATTCAAATTAAAACCACATTGAGATATCACCTTACACCAGTTAAATGGCCAAAATTAGCAAGACAGGAAACAACATGTGTTGGAGAGGATGTGGAGAAAGGGAACCCCTCTTACACTGTTGGTGGGAATGCAAGTTGGTGCAGCCACTTTGGAGAACAGTGTGGAGAAATTAAAAATAGAGATTCCCTATGACCCTGCAATTGCACTTCTGGGGATTTACCCCAAAGATACAGATGTAGTTAAAAGAAGGGCCATCTGTACCCCAATGTTTATAGCAGCAATGGCCATGGTCGCCAAACTGTGGAAAGAACCAAGATGTCATTCAACGGACGAATGGATAAGGAAGATGTGGTCCATATACACTATGGAGTATTATGCCTCCATCAGAAAGGATGAATACCCAACTTTTGTAGCAACATGGATGGGACTAGAAGAGATTATGCTGAGTGAAATAAGTCAGGTAGAGAGAGTCAATTATCATATGGTTTCACTTATTTGTGGAGTAGCATAACTAATAGCATGGAGGACATGGGGAGTTAGAGAGGAGAAGGGTGTTGGGAGAAATTGGAAGGGGAGGAGAACCATGAGAGACTGTGGACTCTGAAAAACAATCTGAGAGTTTTGAAGGGGCGGGGGGGTGGGAGGTTGGCGTACCAGGTGGTGGGTATTAGAGAGGGCACAAATTGCATGGAGCACTGGGTGTGGTGCAAAATGATGAATACTGTTATGCTGAAAATAAATTAAAAATAAATTTAAATTAAAACAATGAATACTGTTATGCTGAAAATAAATTTTAAAAAAATCATGAAAAAAAAGATTGAGTCAATACCATTAATCTGAATTCATCTTCTTCTTAAAATTAATTGGATCATAACCCTTGGGGGGGGTGTGCTTTGGTGAGTGCTGTGGGGTATGTGGACCTGGCGATTCATGGACGTGTACCCCTGGGATAAAAATATATGTTTATAAAAAATAAAAAATTAAAAAAAAAACACACACACATTACCTCCAAAATACACATTAATCACGGGGATAGCTTTCATTGTTAGAAAGCACAATACTTATTGAGTGTCAAGTTCTACAATGTTTTTAATAAAATCGTTTGTGCCAAAAAAATATTAATTGGATCACCTACATTTGATGAGAGAAGGAGCTATCCTACATCACTGAATGACACAGAATCTAAATAAAGAGGCCAAATTTTTCAAAAATTCAAATATGATCTTGTCATTTCCTTGTTTTCAATCCTTAAATATTCCCTTCTCCCCTACAGAATCAAGTTCACCTCGTTAGTGTCTCTAAGTTCCTGCCTCCCTAAGTACATCTCCTTTCAGAACATCCCCTCCCATTCACTCTACACTCAGTCATACATATTGTATATGCTACTCCTTCCATTTGTAATGTCACCATACACCCTCCTCCCTTCATTCTATCTAGAAAACTTCCAACCTGTCACTCAAGACTCAGGTGACTTATCAGCTTCTCTGTGAACCCCTCCTTAACCTTAACCCATACTTAGTCCAACAATCTTCTTTGCTCCTCTTGCCCCCTCTGTATTCCGCCCTTTTTTCTTTTATCTTTTCTTTTTTTTTTTTTTTTTTTTTTTGATCGTTAATAGATCTGTGCCCATAGAAGTCAAGAATTCCTCAGGAACAAGGATCCTAGCATCTCTATATCATCAATACCAAGTATGCTGCTTGAAACATGACTAGAGTTTAAACTCTTACAGGAGGGTTCCTCTTTCCCTGCATGTTTCCCCACTTGCAAACATGTGTTGTTTCCTGACTTGTTCATTTTAGCCATTCTGACTGGTGTGAGGTGCTATCTCATTGTGGTTTTGATTTGTATTTACCCAATGGCAAGTGATGTGGAGCACTTTTTCATGTGTTTGTGGGCCATTTGGATGTCTTCTTTGCAGAAATGTCTGTTCATGTCTTCTGCCCGTTTCTTGATTGGATTATTTGTTCTTTGGGTGTTGAGTTTTATAAGTTCTTTATAGATTTTGGACACTAGCCCTTTATCTGATAGGTCATTAGCAAATATCTTCTCCCATTCTGTCAGTAGTCTTTTGGTTTTGTTGACTATTCCTTTGCTGTGCAGAAGCTTTTTATCTTAAAGTCCCAAGAGTTCATTTTTGCCTTTGTTTCTCTTGCCTTTGCAGACATGTCTAGCAAGAAGTTGCTGTGATCGAGGTCAAAGAAGTTGCTGCCGGAGTTCCCCTCTAGGACTGTGATGGATTCCTGTCTCACATTGAGGTCTTTCATCCATTTTGAGTCTATTTTTTGTGTGGTATAAGGAAATGGTCCAGTTTCATTCTTCTACATATGACTGTCCAGTTTTCCCGACACCATTTGTTGAAGAGCCTATCTCTCTTCTATTGGATACTCTTTCCTGCTTTGTGAAATATTAAAAAGAAGAAGAAGAAGAATCTTTTGCAGGCCCCAGAGTTCCATGTTTAAGACCACATATCCTCTGGCCTGTGCACCACCTTCAACAAGATTGGAGAGGAACACCAAAGCTCTGCTGTCTCCTAGTAAATTTACCTTCCTCTCCCTCTCCATCAACCTTTCTATACCAGCTGCTGTGGATATAAAGCATCAGTAAAAAATACGCTCCACTCCTTTTCCCAAAATGGCCCTGCTCTGTCTCCACTGATAACAAAAAAAGAGTCTTCCTTATCTCTTTTGTTGCTTCCAGATTTTTAATGCTCCCTCCTCTCTAAAAGCTGTTTTAAAGTTCAATCTCCACAAAAAATAATAAAATAAAATAAATTTTAAAAATTTGAATCTCCCTTTAGAAGAAGAGCTGTCCAACTCTCATTACCAAGGAGGACATAAGAAGCCATAGAGTTGCACTGTCTGTTATGGTAACCACTAGTTACCTGTGGCTACTGACACTCAAAATGTGACTGGTCCAAACTGAGATGTACTGTAAGTATAAAATTCAGCCCAGTTTTCAAAACTTAGAATAAAATCTTAATACAAAATATCTGGTTAATAACTTTATATTGATTATTGTTAAAAATAGAACAGGAGAGGCTCTGCTGTGATACCTAAAAAGTGGACAACACCAGGCAGCCTCAGAACAAGTTTTTTCATGTGCCAAGAGTTTGCATATCTCAGAGGGTCTTAATCTTACATCCCAGAACAAAAATTATTCCTCTCTTTAATTTTATCCATAATGATAGTGCAATTTCTAACAATCATGTGCACTAGGATGGAAGAAATTCCCTGAGGTGGCAGTCAGCTTTTGGAGGAAGGGGAGTGGCTTCCTCCTTGAGACCACTTTATGTGTCCTAAAAGAGCAAAGCAAAGGTACACCTGGGAAGGCAAAGCACTGCTGCAGTTGAGGAGTGAAGTATTCGTGACTTGAAGGGAAAGATCCTACCCCATCTGTAGTTTAAATTACTGAGTAAAAGCTATAACAACAATATCACAGAGGAAAAGAAAACACACACAGAGACAAGACTGCAGCAGCAAGGGTTCCTGGAAATGTTAACATGATAACAATCCAATAAAAAACAACCGACATTGGTAATGTGCTTTATATTTGAAAACTAGTTTTAATTATGGTAAGATACACATAAAACGACATTCAACAAATCTTAACAATTTTGTAAGTGTACAGTTACGTGGCATTAAGTACATTAACATTGTTGAGCCATCATTGCCACCATCCATCTCCAGAACACCTTCATCCTCCAAAACAGACAATGTGTATCCATTGAGGGGTAATGCCCCCTGGCAGTCACCATTCTGCTTTCTGTCTCTGTGAATTATAGGATTCTAGGAACTTTACAAAACTGCATTGATACAGTATTTGTGGTTTTGTGACAAGCTGGTTCATCCATGTTTCAGAATTTCCATTCCAGTAAGACTGGGTAATTACATTGTATGTATACATCATACTTTGTTGATTACATTGTATGTATACATCACATTTTGTTGATCTGTTCACCTGTTGATGTATATTTGAACCACTTTCATCTTTTGATTGTACTTTGCATTTTATAAATACTTTTATATATGACTGCTTATTGATCCACATCAAAAAAAACCCCAAATGCCCTTTTTAAAAACTAGGAATGAAAGTTTTGATTTGCTGAGATGGAATCAGAACACAATCCTTGTCAATTTTTTTCTAACAAAGCATTGTTATCATTTTCATAATACAAGTAAACATAGGTGGATAGGGCAGAAATAATTCTTGTTTTGATTTGCAGCTACATAGATTTCTTTCAAGAATCAAAACATTTTTTTTCTTAAAAAGAGGCCCTTTTTTCCTTTAAATAAATATCATGGGATGATCATTTAAAAGTTTATAAAAACAAAACTGCTGAAGATCATAACTTGACAACAATAGCTAATGATAATAAATTTTGATATAATTGATAATAGTATATCAATTACATTATATAATATATATTGAGTGCCAGGCACTATTTTAAAGGCTTTCATATATTAACTCATTTATTTCTAAACACTCTATGATGCAGACCTGATTACTAATATCGTCTCCAGTTAAAACTGGGAAAGCAGACAAATAGCAATTTAAGTAACTTACCCATAGTTAATCAATATGGGATCGAGAGAAGCTTTGAATTTTAAGAATTCTCATGTGGACTTATTTTTTCTAAATCTAGTACATTTTCTTACTTTTAAGTATAATTTTTCTAGATTCTAGGAATCAAAAGGAATTTTATCTCACCACACAATCTCCCATTCAGAAATTATTTCTAAACTTTACACATAACTTTCCTGAGGGCAATCTTCATCTCCTTATTCCTGAGGCTGTAGATCAGAGGATTTAAAAGTGGAGTTGCAATTGAATAGAACATTGTCAAGAACTTCTGCATACCAGGCTGATTGGCTGCCCCTGGGCTTACATACATCACCATAATTGAGCCATAAAATAGGAACACAACTATCAGGTGGGAAGCACATGTGGAGAAGGCTTTTTTCCTACTTGAACTTTTGGGAACCTGAACCACAGCTCGAAGGACCAGTATGTAGGACACAAGGATGTAGAACAAAGTGATAAATGTTATTACAGCACTGAAAATGCTACAAGTCAGCATTGTCTTAGGGACAGGTACACATGATATGGCCAACATTGCCCCAAGATCACAGAGGTAGTGATCAATGACATTTGAACCACAAAACGGAACTTGAGAGATAAGGGTGGCTGGAGTCACCAACCAGAGGAACCCACCCACCCAGCAAGCAGACACAAGGGTTCCGCAGATTTTCCTGGTCATTATGGTAAGGTAATGCAGTGGATGGCAGATGGCAACATACCTATCAAATGCCATGAGGGCCAGGAAGAAAAGTTCTGTGGCACAAAGAGAGAGGAAGATGTAGAACTGTAAGATGCAGCCATTATAGGAGATGGTCTTGGTCTTGGATAGGAAGTTGAACAACATGTTGGGCACATTGGAATTGATGTAGCAGATCTCCAGGAAAGAGAAGTTGGACAATAAAGTATACATAGGAGTGTGGAGTTGCTGGTTCCACCATACAGCACAGATAATAGCACTGTTGCCCAACAAAGTCAAGATGTAGATGATGGAGAACAAAACAAAAAGGAGAATTTCCACCTCTTGACTACATAGGAAACCCAGGAGAATGAATTCATGAATGACAGCAGTGTCATTTTTGTTAGGCAAAATATGCATTTCTAACTTAACATGTACAGAGACATAATCAGAACTACATATTAAGAGTCTCCTATTTTATTCAGCCCTCCTTAATACCTAATTTCTCATCAGAATTAGGTGGTATTATAAGTAGATAACAAAATTAGTCAACATGAAGAATTGTTTTCAAAATAGCTCTGTTGGAAGACAAATAGAAAAAACACCACTAGTAACATTACTTTAAGTATTACTTTAACTATTTTCTCCAAAGCTTTTTCTTCTTATTTTAGCCTATGAGAAAAAAAGATAGAAATGAATCATTATACACCTTAAATGCTCACCTTTAACTCTAGTACAGCTAATAAGTTTCAGGAAGCAGTTTACACCCTTAAACAGCACTGAAATAGTTTATTGCCTAAAATATGACTTCACTCAGCATCACAAGGTCCACAAATTTCACTATTTAACTACATTATTATTGTAGAAGCTTAGCAGAGCATAATAAGAAAGGCACATCCATATACAAATAAATTAATTCACTAATTAATTTCCATTAAAGACTGACATCCCCAGATGATTCTAGTGTTACAAAGACAATGCCTGGTTTTTGAGAATTACTATTATACTCTATGGGTGCCAGAGAAGTTTGAACTCAGGGAAGGTTGTTTCAAAAGATGTGAATTGACAACAATGAAAGTAAAATATGGAGCCTATATTACTGAGTTAGAAACACAAGGATATAAAATAAAAGAGTTCATAAATAATTTTTTGTTATTTGTTATTTATGTTATTTTGTTATAGATTTTGAGGGGAGCTGTTGAACCATTATTAAGACAATTCTTTTTCTGTGGGGGAAAAAAATCCATTTTGGTTAAAACTGAAGAGTCCAGGCACAGCTCTCTCCTCTACTGCCTTGCATATGTTAATGATAACTCAGCAATTCTCAGTCTAAACTAAGGAATGTAATATGTGCTTTAAAAATACTTAAATATTTTAATTTGACTCAGATTATCCTCTGTGGAATCCCCTTCATTTATGTTAGCTCTATAGCATTTCAGTTCCTTTGCAAAATTTTCTAGTTTACTCTTTTTTAAAATAGCATGGTATAATTTATTTTTTACTTAGAACGGATTTTCTACCTGTTCGTTTTTATTTTCTATGTATATTATTTTCCCTCAATTTTCATTTTAAATATACACAGTTTAGTGAAAAACCAAAGGGCTTGACATCTTAGTGTTTCTTTAAGTACAAAGTCAAAGTGACTGTTTAAGAATGAGGTGTAGGATGGAATACTATGCAGCCATCCAAAGAAATGAGATCTTGCCATTTGCAACAACGTGGATGAAACTAGAGGGTATTATCCTGAGTGAAATAAGTCAATCAGAGAAAGACAATTATCATATGATCTCCCTGATATGAGGAATTTGAGAGGCAGTGTGGAGGGTTGTGGGGGGTAGAGAAGGAAAAAATGAAACAAGATGGGATCGGGAAGGAGACAAACCATAAGAGATTCTTAATCTCACAAAACAAACTGAGGTTTGCTTGGGGGGAGGGAGGTATGGAGAGTGTGGTGTGGTTATGGACATTGGGGAGGGTATGTGCTACGGTGAGTGCTGTGAAGTGTGTAAGCCTGATGATTCACAGACCTGTACCCCTGGGGCAAATAATACATTGTATGTTAACAAAAATAATTAATTAAAAAAAACTTAAAAAAAAAGAATGATGTGTAGGTTTTACCATAATTATACAAATATTTATTTTAGTTTTAAAGAAAAATTAAGAGTCAGAATTCAAAAAGATCCAAAATGAAATCCTAGCTCTTTTTAATATAAGATTTATAACCTGGGACAAGTGATTCTCTCTCTCTCTCTGAGTTTCAATTTCTTTATCTGCAAAATCAGGGTAATGCCTATCAGGAAGCATTAACAAAGCATTAAATATAATGTTTGTAAAGCACCTAGCACAGTGTCTAGCATAAAGTAAATTTTGGGAGCAGGGCTCATTTTATTGCCCTAACTACCATAACCAAAATATGAGCAGGTTCTTCCTAAAAAGGATTTGTTTGAACCTAAAAGAAGAATATTTAGCTTTTATATACATTCTGATCTTCGCACATTCAATCTTAGGAATGATATGAACTTAATACACTTCTATGCCCCTAACTAACCTTTGAAAACATGTCCTAAAATCACATATGCTTCTAGATGGTTCAGTCAGTTAAGCATCTGCCTTTGGCTCAGGTCATGATCCCCAGGGTCTTGGGATTAAGCCCTGCATGAGGAATCTGCTTCTCCCTCTCCCTCTGCCTTCCCCCTGCTTGTGCTCTTTCTCTCTCTCTCTAAATAAAATATTTTTAAAAAATAAAAAATAAAATCACATATGGAACTCAGAATAAATATCTCAATAAAAACATTATAGCTCCATTCCAGAGTGGTTCAAAGAAGCTCAACTGATTATTGCGGTAATTTTTAATTTTAATTATTTCTTACCCCATGAATTGTTCCCCTTTGACATTATTCTATACAATTTTCCTTTTTCTCTGATTCCAACCTGTTAGCTTCTATTCTGTTTTCAGTCCCCTTCACACAGTAAGTATTTCAACTATAGATTTTGTTATAGATTTTAAGGGGAGCTGTTGAACCATTCTTAAGACAATTCTTTTTCTGTGGGGAAAAAAAATCCATTTTGGTTAAAACTTAAGAGTCCAGGCACAGCTCTCTCCTCTACTGCCTTGCATATGTTAAAGCTGGGAAGGCAGAAGTGAAGTAGTGTCCCTAGATCTGAACTGACAAAACTCTTTCTTACCCAGAGATAAACTTCAAGTAAGCCACTAGAATGACAGGTTTCATCAATATTCAATAGTTTCCCATGTCATAGAGTAGTAAATCAGACAGACAAGACATGAACCCAGGTTTGCATGATTCCAAAGTTCATAATCAATCTAACCCAAATAGATTGCAAGCTAAAGCAGCATAGAGAGAGCTTGATCAAATAATAATATTGAGTACATCTGTCCCCTCTTCTGCCTGCTATAGGATGTAGCAGGTCTCCCCTCTCTTGCCAACCCAGCATGAATGGTAGCTAGTAACAGGGAATACTCTTCACCCCATCCTCTCCCATCTCAACATCATTTTCAGCATCCACCTGAATGAGCATGTTTTAAGCAAACCTAACAATAAGCAGGGCAGGCCACTGCATTCTTATATATAAATATATAAAAGACCTGATCACTGAGGTGACTATGATTAAAAGCAAGAACAGCAAGGTGATTTGGAGAGGGTCAGAAGCAATTTGGGAAGATTGTGGAGAGGAACCATGGAAATAAAGTTACCATATTGAAGCTAAGTTACTAAGAGGATAATTATATGATCACAGGAGATACTAGAATTATGAGACATGAGTCTGAGTTTTTCATGATACAAATGACTAAAACTGGTTTAGGAATTTTTAAGAGACAATAAGACTTCTAAGTTTGAGACATGTGAAAAATTTCACCAAGATTTATTTCCTTGTACATCTGGAATTTTTCAAAGTAATATTCATTCTCACAGGAATTTTAGCAAAGAGAAAACTCATGGGGCCTCTCCCCATCTGGCCACTTAAAGTAGATGATATACCATGTGGTTAAATTCTCAGTTAATATGACTTCCTAAAGACATCTATTCTATTCATTCATTTAGCACACATGTATATTAGTCATCTATTGTATGAAAGATAGAATAAAATGGGGATTCATTCACACTCACTCTAGTGAGATTTGTCTAACCGCCAGTGAAATCCAAGTGTCCTGTCTTCAGGAGAAGGTATCAGTTTCTAAGCATTCAACTACTTCTAGCTCTGACAGGATTATTATTTAGGGGAAAGATAGCTCCTTTGTCTCCCTCCTTCAGTTTGTTTGCTTTATCCTAAGGACCCACACAAAGGAACACTGGGAGACATCCTGATTGCCCTCTAGGGTACACAATTTTTTTTTTAATTTTTAGTGAGTCATGAAGAGACAAATAGGATGCACAACCCGTAGACTTCCTAGACATATATATCTGTTGTCTTCTCAGACTTCTTGCAGGATATTCAGACCTTAAAAAGTTTCACTTATCCATTGTGGAAGCTTCTTTAAAAACCATTGTTTCAGGGGCACCTGGGTGGGTCAGTGGGTTAAGGCCTCTGCCTTCAGCTCAGGTCATGATCCCAGGGTCCTGGGATTGAGCCCCGCATCAGGTTCTCTGCTCAGCAGGGAGCCTGCTTCCTTCTCTCTCTGCCTAAAAAACCGATTGTTTCAGATAAGAACAGATACAATTCGGTCAGCTCAATTTTCCTCTTTTCAATTAATCACAACAGGTAAGTTATAAAGTTATAAACAAAATATTCCATAACTGGTGACCTTCTTTTCTTCCTTTTCTTGAGCAACTGGTTGTTAATTTTCAAAGTGAAATAAATATAACGGCATCATGTCTATTTCCATTATTTTAGGCTTTAGAATAAATATTGATGTATAAGACATTGACAAAAGTAACTGAATATACAAATAAGTGAAAATATATTCTATGTTCATGGATTGGAATGATTAATATTGTTAAAAAATCCATACTACCCAAAGTAATTTGCAAATTTAATAAGATCCCTATCAAAATTCCAATGGTATTTTTCACAGACATAGAGAAAATAATACTAAATCTTGTATGGAAACACAAAAGACTCCAAAGCAATCTTGAGAAAGAAGAACAAATCTGAAGGCATCAACCTTTATGGTTTCAAACTACATTATAAAACTATAGTAATAAAAATAGTATGGTATTGCCATAAAAACAGGTACATAGCCAATGGAGCAACTCAGGAGACCAGAAAGAAGCCCATGCATGTATGGTTCACTAATATTTGGCAAGGGAGCCAAGAATGCTTAATGGAGAAAAGACAAACTCTTCAATAAACAGTGCTGGGAAAATTGGATATTCATATTTAAAAAGAATGAAACCAGGGGGAGGAGTCAAGATGGCAGAGAAGTAGCAAGCTGAGACTACATCAGGTAGCAGGAGATCAGCTAGATAGCTTATCAATCCATTGCAAACACCTACAAATCCAACAGGAGATGGAAGAGAAGAAGAGCAGCAATTCTAGAAACAGAAAATTGATCACTTTCTGAAAGGTAGGACCGGCGGAGAAGTGAATCCAAAGTGACGGAAAGATAGACCACAGGGGGAGGGGCCAGCTCCCTGCAAGCGGCAAAGCAATGGAGCACAAAATCAGGACTTTTAAAAGTCTGCTCCACTTGGACATAACTCCAGAGGCTAAACCGGGGTGATCTGAGTGTCACAGAGTTCACAGGTATTAGAGCAGGCTACAGAGACAAAGCTGAGGAGTGAGCTCTCATCTCAGGGTTCCTTGAACCAGTCACAGGCTGGGTGAGCTCAGAGCTTGGAGGCCAAGGAGTTGGAAGCAATTGAGTGCTTTTCTACAAGAGTGGCAGAGGCCAGGGAGATAGAGAGATTGAGTGCTTTTCTCTGAAGGCACACTGAGGAGTGGGACCTGGAGCTCTTGGCTCCTCCAGGCTGGAGATTGGGAGGCTGCCATTATCATCCCCATTCTCTGGAACTCTACAGAAAGTGTTCAGGGAACAAAAGCTCCTAAAAGCAAACCCAAGCATATTACTTAGCCTGGCCACTGGTAAGGGCGGGACAAGTCCGCCTCGGGCAAAAACACTTGAGAATCACTACAACAGGCCCTTCCCCAAAAGATCAACAAGAAATCCAGCCAAGACCAAGTTCACTTACCAAGGAGAACAGCTGAATTCCAGAAGAGAAAGCAAAGCATGTAATCCATGGCTTTCTCCTCACTATTCTTTAGACTTGCAGTTAATTTTTTTCCTTCTGCTAAATTTTTTTTAATTTTCACCCTTTCATCTTTTAACTTTTTTAACTAATTTATCTTAACAATACCTTTCAAACAAATAATAATAATAATAATAATCTTTTATTTTGAATTTTTTTAATCATTTCGCTTCTCTTTTTTTTTAATTTATTTTTTATTTATTTTCAACATAACAGTATTCATTATTTTTGCACCACACCCAGTGCTCCATGCAATCCATGCTCTCTCTAAAACCCACCACCTGGTACCTTGACCTCCCCCCCCCCCCCCCTTCAACCCTCAGATTGTTTTTCAGAGTCATTAGTCTCTCAGGGTTCACCTCCCTTTCCAATTTCCCCCAACTCCCTTCTCCTAACTCCCCATGTCCTCCATGCTATTTGTTATGCTCCACAAATAAGTGAAGCCATATGATAATTGACTCTCTCTGCCTGACTTATTTCACTCAGCATAATCTCTTCCAGTCCCGTTCATGTTGATAACAAAAGTTGGGTATTCATCCTTTCTGATGGAGGCATAATACTCCATAGTGTATATGGACCACATCTTCCTTATCCATTCATCCGTTGAAGGGCATCTTGGTTCTTTCCACAGTTTGGCAACCATGGCCACTGCTGTTATAAACATTGGGGTACAGATGGCCCTTCTTTTCACTACATCTATATCTTTGGGGTAAATACCCAGTAGTGCAATTGCAGGGTCATAGGGAATCAAAAGCTTCTGCACAGCAAAGGAAATAGTCAAGAAAACAAAGAGGCAACCCACGGAATGGGAGAAGATATTTGCAAATGACAGTACAGACAAAAGGTTGATATCCAGGATCTATAAAGAACTCCTCAAACTCAACACACACAAAACAGATAATCATGTCAAAAAATGGGCAGAAGATATGAACAGACACTTCTCTAATGAAGACATACAAATGGCTATCAGAAAAAATGTTCATCGTCACTAGCCCTCAGGGAGATTCAAATTAAAACCACCACATTGAGATATCACCTTACACCTCTTAGAATGGCCAAAATTAACAAGACAGGAAACAACATGTGTTGGAGGGGATGTGGAGAAAGGGGACCCCTCTTACACTGTTGGTGGGAATGCAAGTTGGTGCAGCCTCTTTGGAGAACAGTGTGGAGATTCCTCAAGAAATAATAATCTTTTTTAAGCCTTCATTATTATAGTCATATTTTATCCTACATTATATCCAACTTTATTTTTTGTATACACATGGGGTTTTTTCTTCTAAAAAAACTGGGGTACAACATCTCCTAATAGAAAAAAATATACCCTAAATCTAGCTCCGGGCTTGTTCTAGTCTCCAACCCAAGCAATTTCACTCCAATTTCTTTTTCTTTATTCTCCCAACCAACTTACTTTATCAACAACTTTTTTAGAAATTTAAAAAAAATTTTTTTCACATCTTTATAGGCATATCCCATCCCTTCACTGTGTCTACCCTTATATATGTTTTCCATTCTTTAAAATTTGGGAGGTAGTTGCATCTAAGGGACCAAAATACTCCCAAAATTAAGTGGGTGACCCTGTTCTAGTCACCAATCTAATATATATTTTTTTTCTTTTCTTTTTGAATATTTTTTCATTTGTTTTCTTTTTTTAACTGTTTTTTTCCTGAACTTCTTTTTATCCCCTTTTTACATCCCATGATTTGGGGACTCTTCTGATTTGGTTAAAACACATTTTCTTGGGGTCTTTCCCAACCCTTTAATATTTTATTTGCTCCTTCATATATTTTTATCTGGACAAAATAACAAGGCAGAAAAACTCACCACAAAAAAAAAAAACAAAAAAAAAAAAAAAAAAAAAAAAAAAAAAAAGAACAAGAGGCAATACCAAAGGCTAGGGACCTAACCAATATGGACATTGGTAATATTTCAGAACTAGAGTTCAGAATTATGATTCTCAATGTTCTAGCCAGGCTCGAAAAAGGCATGGAAGATATCAGAGAAACCCTCCCCAGAGAGATTAAAGCCCTTTCTGGAGAAATAAAAGAACTAAAATCTAACCAAGTTGAAATCAAAAAAGTTATTAATAAGGTTCAATCAAAAATGGAGGTTCTTACTGCTAGGATAAATGAGTCAGAAAAAAGAATTAGTAATATAGAAGACCAAAAGACAGAGAATAAAGAAGCTGATCAAAAGAGAGACAAACAAACACTGAAACATGAGGAGAGAAGTCGAGAGATAAGTGACACCATAAGATGAAACAACATTAGAATAACTGGGATTCCAGAAGAAGAAGAGAGAGGGGGGCAGAAGGTATATTGGAGAGAATTATTGTAGAGAATTTCCCTAATATGGCAAAAGGAACAAGCATCAAAATCCAGGAGATGCAGAGAATTCCCCTCAAAATTAATAAGTGCACATCCACACACCGTAATCTGATAGTAAAATTTACAAATCTTAGCGACAAAGAGAAAATCCTAAAAGCAGCTTGGGAAAAGAAGTCTGTAACACAAAATGGGTAAATATATCAGATTGGCAGCAGACTTATCCACAGAGACCTGGCAGGCCAGAAAGAACTGGCATGATATATTCAGAGCACTAAATGAGAAAAACATGCAGTCAAGAATATTATATTCAGCTAGGCCATCACTGAAAAAGAAAAAAGAAGGAGAGATAAAAAGCTTCCAGGACAAACAAAAACTGAAAGAATTTGTAAACACCAAACCAGCTCTACAGTAAATATTGAAAAGGGTCCTCTAAGCAAAGAGAGACCCTAAAAGTAGTAGGCCAGAATGAAACAGAGACAATATGCAGTAACAGTCACCTTACAGGCACTACAATGGCACTAAACTCATATCTCTCAATAGTTACCCTGAATGTTAATGGGCTAATGCCCCAATCAAAAGACACAGGATATCAGAATGGATAAACAAAACCCATCAATATGCTGCCTACAAGAAACTCATTTTAGACCCAAAGACACCTACAGATATAAAGTGAGGGGGTGGAAAAGAATTTACCATGCTAATCGACATCAAAAGAAAGCTGGGATAGCAATCTTTATATCATATCAATTAGACTTTAAGCCAAAGTCTATAATAAGGGATGAGGAAGCACACTATATCATACTCAAAGGGTCTATCCAACAAGAAGCTCTAATAATTTTAAATATCTATGCCCCTAACATGGGAGAAGCAACTATATAAACCAATAACGAACTCAAAGAAACACATCGACAATAATACAATAATAAAAGGGGACTTTAACACTCCCATCACTGAAATGGACAGATCATCCAAACAAAAGATCAACAAGGAAACGAAGTCCTTAAACAACACACTGGACCAGATGGTCATCACAGATATATTCAGAACATTCCATCCCAAAACAACAAAATACACATTCTTCTGTAGTGCACATGGAACATTCTCCAGAATAGACCACATCCTGGGTCATAAATCAGGTCTCAACCAGTATCAAAACATTGGAGTCATTCCCTACATATATTCAGACAACAATGCTCTGAATCTAGAACTCAGTCACAAGAGGAAATTTGGAAAGAACCCAAATACATGGAGACTAAACTGCATCCCTCTAAAGAATGAATGGGACGCCTGGGTGGCTCAGTTGGTTGGGCAGCTGCCTTCGGCTCGGGTCATGATCCCGGCGTCCTGGGATCGAGTCCCACGTCGGGCTCCTAGCTCAGCGGGGGACCTGCTTCTCCCTCTGCCTCTGCCTGCCATTCTGTCTGCCTGTGCTCTCTCTCTCCCTCTCTCTCTGATAAATAAATAAAATTTAAAAAAATTAAAAAAAAAAAGAATGAATGGGTCAACCAGGAAATTAAAAAAGAATTGAAAAAATTCATGAAAATAAATGATAATGAAAACCCATTGGTTCAAAATCTGTGGGAAACAGCAAAGGCAATCCTGAGAGGAATGTACATAGTGATACAATCCTTTCTCAAAAAAAGAAGAAAGTTCTCAAATACACAACCTAACCCTACAGTTAAAGGAGCTGGAGAAAGAACAACAAAGAAAGCCTAAACCCAGCAGGAGAAGAGAAATAATAAAGATCAGAGCAGATCGATAAAATAGAAACTAAAAAAAAATAGCAAATCAACGAAACTAGGAGCTGGTTCTTTGAAAGAAGTAATAAGATTGATAAATCGCTGACCAGACTTATTAAAAAGAAAAGAGAAAGAACCCAAATAAATAAAATCATGAATGAAAGAGGAGAGATCACAACCAACACCAAAGAAATACAAACAATTATAAGAACATACTTTCGACAATCTGGAAGAAATGGATACATTCCAGGAAGAAATAAATAACCTGAGCAGACCCATAACCAGTAAGGAGATTGAAGCAGTCATCAAAAATCTCCAAACAAGCAAAAGCCCAGGGCCAGATGGCTTCCCAGGGCAATTCTACCAAACATTTAAAGAATTAATTCCTATTCTCCTGAAACTCCTCCAAAAAATGGGAATGGAAGGAAAACTGCCAAACTCATTTTATGAGGCCAGCATCACCTTGATCCCAAAACCAGACAAGGATCTCATCAAAAAAGAGAATTACAGACCAATATCCTTGATGAACACAGATGCAAAAATTCTCACCAAAATACTGGCCAATAGGATCCAACAGTACATTAAAAGGATTATTCACCACAACCAAGTGGGATTTATTCCAGGGCTGCAAGGTTAGTTCAAGATCCGCAAATCAATCAATGTGATACAATACATCAATAAAAGAAAGAACAAGAAACATATAATAGTCTCAATAGATGCTGAAAAAGCATTTGACAAAGTACAGCATCCCTTCCTGATTAAAACTCTTCAAAGTATAGGGATAGAGGGCACATACCTCAATATTATCAAAGCCATCTATAAAAAACCCACCACAAATATCATTCTCAATGGAGAAAAACTGAAAGCTCTTCCGCTAAGGTCAGGAACATGGCAGGGATGTCCGTTATCACCACTGCTATTCAACATAGTATTAGAAGTCTTAGTCTCAGCAATCAGACAACAAAAAGAAGTTAAAGGCATCCAAATCGGCAAAGAAGAAGTCACACTATCACTCTTTGCAGATGATATGATACTATATGTGGAAAACCCAAAAGACTCCACACCAAAACTGCTAGAACTTGTACAGGAATTCATTAAAGTGTCAGGATATAAAATCAATGCACAAAAATAAGGTGCATTTCTATGCAGCAACAGCAAACAGAAGAAAGAGAAATTAAGAAGTCAATCCCATTTATAGTTGCACCCAAAACCATAAGATACCTAGGAATAAACCTAACCAAAGAGGCAAAGAATCTGTAGTCAGAAACCTATAAAGTACTCATGAAAGAAATTGAGAAGGACACAGAAAAATGGAAAAATGTTACATGCTCATGGATTGGAAGAACAAATATTGTGAAAATGTCTATACTACCTAAAGCAATCTACACATTCAATGCAATCCCTATCAAAATACCATCCTTTTATTTTTTTTTCAAAGAAATGGAACAAATAATCCTAAAATTTTTATGGAAACAGAAAAGACCTCGAATAGCCAAAGGAATACTGAAAAAGAAAGCCAAAGTTGGTGGCATCACAATTCCAGACTCCAAGCTCTATTACAAAGCTTTCATCATCAAGACAGTATGATATCCAGGATCTATAAAGAATTCCTCAAACTCAACACAAACAAAACAGATAATCATATCACAAAATAGGCAGAAGATATGAACAGACACTTCTCCAACGAAGACATACAAATGGCTATCAGACACATGAAAAAATGTTCATCATCACTAGCCATGAGGGAGATTCAAATTAAAACCACATTGAGATACCACCTTACACCATTTAGAATGGCCAAAATTAGCAAGACAGGAAACAACATGTGTTGGAGGGGATGTGAAGAAAGGGGAACCCTCTTCCACTGTTGGTGGGAATGCAAGTTGGTGCAGCCACTTTGGAGAACAGTGTGGAGATTCCTCAAGAAATTAAAAATAGAGCTTCCCTATGACCCTACAACTGCACTACTGGGTATTTACCCCAAAGACACAGATGTAGTGAAAAGAAGGGCCATCTGTACCCCAATGTTTATAGCAGCAATGACCACAGTCGCCAAGCTGTGGAAAGAACCAAGATGCCCTTCAGCAGACGAATGGATAAGGAAGATGTGGTCCATATACACTATGGAATATTATGCCTTCATCAGAAAGGATGAATACCCAACTTTTGTAGCAACATGAACGGGACTGGAAGAGATTATGCTGAGTGAAATAAGTCAGGCAGAGAGAGTCAATTATCATATGGCTTGACTTATTTGTGGAGCATAACAAATAATATGGGGGACAAGGGGAGTTAGAGAGGAGAAGGGAGTTGAGGGAAATTGGAGGGGAGGTGAACCATGAGAGACTAATGACTCTGAAAAACAATCTGAGGGTTTTGAAGGGGCGGGGGGGGTAGGAGGTTGGGGGAACCAGGTAGTGGGTATTAGAGAGGGCACAGATTGCATGGAGCTCTGGGTGTAGTGCAAAAACAAGGAATACTGTTATACTGAAAATAAAAAATAAAATAAATAAATAAGTAAATAAATTTCTTAAAATAAGAATGATAAAAAAATAAAAATAAAATGAAAATTAAAAACGATAAAGTGGCAAATTTAAAAAAAAAAAAAGACAGCATGGTATTGGCACAAAAACAGACACTTAGATCAATGGAACAGAATCGAAAGCCCAGAAATAGACCCTCAACTCTATGGTCAACTAATCTTCAACAAAACAGGAAGGAATGTCCAATGGAAAAAAAGACAGTCTCTTCAACAAATGGTGTTGGGAAAATTGGACAGCCACATGCAGAAAAATGAAATTGGAACATTTCCTTACATCGCATATGAAAATAGACTCAAAATGGATGAAGAACCTCAATGTGAGGAAAGAATCCATCAAAATCCTTGAGGAGAACACAGGCAGCAACGTCTTGGACCTCATCTGTAGCAACTTCTTCCTAGGAACATCACCAAAGGTAAGGGAAGTAAGGGCAAAAATGAACTATTGGGATTTCATCAAGATCAAAAGCTTTTGCACAGCAAAGGAAACAGTCAACAAAACCAAAAGACAACTGACAGAATGGAAGAAGATATTTGCAAACGACATATCAGATAAAGGACTAGTATCCAAAATCTATGAAGGACTCTGCAAACTCAACAACCAAAGAACAAATAATCCAATCAAGAAATGGGCAGAGGGGCGCCTGGGTGGCTCAGTGGGTTAAGCCGCTGCCTTCGGCTCAGGTCATGATCTCAGGGTCCTGGGATCGAGTCCCATATCGGGCTCTCTGCTCAGCAGGGAGCCTGCTTCCCTCACTCTCTCT
>NC_081569.1:50160576-50177381 GCF_022355385.1 Mustela nigripes | reverse complement strand
AAAAGAAATGGGCAGAGGACATGAACAGACATTTCTGCAAAAAAGACTTCCAAATGGCCAACAGACACATGAAAAAATGCTCCACATCACTCATCAGGGAAATACAAATCAAAACCACAATGAGATACCACCTCACACCAGTCAGAATGGCTAAAATTAACAAGGCAGGAAATGACAGATGCTGACAAGGGTGCGGAGAAAGGGGAACCCTCCTACACTCTTGGTGGGAATGTAAGCTGGTGCAACCACTTTCAAAAACAGCATGGAGGTTCCTCAAAAATTGAAAATAGAGCTACCCTACAACCCAGCAATTATGCTACTAGGTATTTACCCTAAAGATAAAAATGTAGTGATCAGACAGGACAGGTTCACCCAAATGTTTATAGCAGCAATGTCCACAATAGCCAAACTATGGAAAGAACCTAGATGTCCATCAACAGATGAATGGATAAAGAAGATGTGGTATATACATACAATGGAATACTATGCAGCCATCAAAGGAAATGAAATCTTGCCATTTGTGACAAAGCGGATGGAACTAGAGGGTATTATGCTGAGCAAAATAAGTCAATCAGAGAAAGACAACTATCATATGATCTCCCTGATTTGAGGAAGTGGAGATACAACATCGGGGGGTTGGTGGGTAGGAAAAGAATAAATAAAAGAAGATGGGATGGGGAGGGAGACAAGCCCTAAGAGATTCTTAACCTCACAAAATAAACTTAGGGTTGCTGGGGGAAAGGGGGTCGGGAGATGATGGTGTGGTTATGGACATTGGGGAGGGTATGTGCTATGGTGAGTGCTGTGAAATCTGTAAACCTGGCGATTCACAGACCTGTACCCCTGGGGATAAAAATACATTATATGTTTATAAAAAATTAATTTTAAAAAAAAAGAATGAAACCAGACCCCTATCATACACCATTTATAAAAATGAACTTGAGATAGATTTAAGACTTAAATATAAGACCCAAAACCATAAACTCCTTAAAAAAAATAGGAAAGAAGCTCTTTGACATGGACCTCGGCAGTGACTTTTGGAATAAACACATAAAGCACAAGCAACAAAACAAAAAATAAACAAGTGAAACTATATCAAACTAAAAAGCTTCTTCACAGTAAAAGGAAATAACATAATGATAAAACAACCTATAAAATAAGAAAATGTTTGCAAAACATATTTCTGATAAAGGGTTAATATCAGATATATAGAGAGAATTCATGCAATTCAACAGCAAAAAACCAGAATAGACATTTTCTCAAAGAAGACATACAGATGGTCAACATACACATGAAAAATGCTGACATCACTCATCATTAGCAAAATACATATCAGAACAACAATGGGATATACAATGGGGCACCTATCAGTGTCTGATGCCGGCAGCAAAAAGACAAGAGATAACAAATGCAAGCAAAGCCTGGGGAGTGGGGAAGCAAAAAAAAAAAAAATCCTTCGTGTACTATGTTGAAACTGTAATATGGTATAGCCAGTGTGGAAAACAGTGTGGAGGGCTCAAAAAATTAAAAGTAGAACTATCATATGACCCAGCAATTCCACTTCTGGGAATTTAGCTGAAAGAACAAAAACACTGTATCAAAGAGATATCTGAACACCCCTGTTCATAGCGGCTTTATTTACAATAGCCAAAACATGGCAACAACCGAAGTGTCCATCATTGGATAAATGGATAAAGTAGTTGTGGCATATATGTACAATTGTATATTATTCAGCTATTTAAAAGAAGGGAATCCTGCCATTTGCAGCAGCATAGATGGACCTGGAGGGCATTATGCTAAGTGAAATAAGTCAGAATAAGACAAATAGTGCATGACCTCACTTTTAGGTAGAATCTTTAAAAATAATAATAAACTTTAAAAAGTGGTCAGATTTGTGATTACCATTGGCATGGGATAGGGGAAGTGGAAACTATGTAAAGATGGTCATAAGGTATAAACTATCAGTTATAGGATAAATACTATGGATATAAAGTACAACATGATAACTATTGTTAGCACTGTTCTACAATACATATAAAAGTAGAGTAAATCCTAAGAGTTCACATAACAAGGAAATTTCTTTCTTTTTTTTTTTTTTGTACCTATATGAGATGTTAACTAAACTTATTGTGGTAATCATTTCACAATATATCTAAATCAAATCATTATGCTGTATATCATAAACTTATACAGTATTGTATGTCAATTATATCTCAATAAAACTGGAGAAAAATACATTATTAGTAACCAACATAATGCAACTATAAAAATGAGACATGAGGGCGCCTGGGTGGCTCAGTGGTTTAAGCCGCTGCCTTCGGCTCAGGTCATGATCTCAGGGTCCTGGGATAGAGTCCCGCATCGGGCTCTCTGCTCAGCAGGGAGCCTGCTTCCCTCTCTCTATGCCTGCCTCTCCATCTACTTGTGATTTCTCTCTGTCAAATAAATAAATAAAATCTTTAAAAAAAAAATGAGACATGAATGTTTTTTTTCTATAAATATAAAAAGAAATATTTTTAAATATCATCCATATGCCTATAAGGATACCATAAGATGACATCCTCATCAACACATCTTTTGAGAATATATTTTGGAAAGCAATTTGGCAATATGTATTGCGAGCATTAAATTGTATATATCTTTAAAATGTATATGACAATACTTTGACATTATCATTTTCTTTCAAACAATCTATTCCAGGAAAATATTCTAAAATTTAACATGTAAACCCAAAGATTTTTATTGCATTATTTTAAGACTGGAAAACTCAAAATTGCATAAATACACTAGGGAAATATTATAAATATAACACTCACTATTATGTAGCATTGAAGAGTTTTAATTACATGGAAAAAATGCTTACATAAGCAAGATACTAAATTGTACATCCTTTATGACCACACAGGTACAAATAAAAATTGTTAGAACAAAATAGAGCAAAGAAAATATGCTAACCTCTTATCTGAATTTATGTCTGCTTGATAAAATTATCAGTAACTTTTTAGCACTCAGCTTTTCTGAATCTTCCAAATTTTTTTGTTAGTATATATTACTTTGATAATCAGAATTTTTAAAAATTACAATAGTGATACCAAACACACAGAATGTTTCAAGAAAAAATAAAATAACTTATATGTAAGAATTTTGTCACAGTGCCTGGCATGAGATGAGTTATCAGTAAGCACTGTTTTCCTTCTCTGGCAAGTACAGATGCAGGGTAAATAGTTTAGTATTTGAGAACTCAGGTTCTGCTCTCAGAACTAAATTCAGTTATTGGCATTCTCACTTACTAGATGTGAAACCTTGAATAAATTATCTAATCTTCAATGACTTCACCTATAAAATAAAAATAAGTAATATTTAACATGTTGGATTATTATGGGAGTTAAATGAACTTATTCCAAAAATGTACTCATTTTACTGCCTATAACAAAGCAATCTTGTAATTGCTTTGTTATAGGCATTTAAAGGGCAAAGTAAAAGAACAGCTATGGGCATGGACTGATTTTGGATTCAGAATTTAAAAATGAGTAATCAAAATAGGCATCCCTTTAATTATAGAAAGAGACTCAGAATTGCATGTCAAATGGACAGTGTCAACAGATGAGAGTTGACTTGCTAATCCAGTATGAGAAAAGGAGTGTTAGATGTTTGGGAAAAAAATCATCAAAACATGTGTCCTTGGGGTAATGTCCATATAGCTGAGGAAACTCAACAAAGAATCCCTTTAGGTAAGATGGCTTTGGCCCAGCAAGAGTTTCACAGGGACAAGTAGAGAATCTAAGTTTTCACTTTCATCACTGTTAGAAGGTGGGAGGGGGGGAAACACATCTTCTCCAACTTTCAAAAACTCATTTCCCCAAATGCACTGAAAGTGAAAGCACAAGGGATGGAACTCAGATCCAAGGGAAATGTTTATCAGCAGTCCCTGACTCCTATTCTCCATCAGTTCTTGAATCAACTCCTTCAACAAAGGTCAGGTGCCCATATTGCATGAATGTGGGACAGAGAAAAATATGTTGTATTTTGAGTGTGGAAATCTGAGTCTAAGAAAGTACCTTTCTAACCTTTCTAGTTGAAGAAGAAATAATTACTTTCAAAGGTGGTCAACTCAAAAGGCAAAAAGTAAAAAGGTAATTTTATTGCTTTCATTTGCTCTGGTTCTACTATTGTCATGGTTTTTATTATCTTTATTCTAAACTACAACATTCTCCATAAAATTTACTGGAGGAAAGTAAAACCCAAAATGAAAAGTAATTTTAATTTCCTTTTTGTTTCTTTTAGGGAAGAAAATAGACTGAGGATGAACTACGACTCTTTCTAATGAGAGAGGAGTAACAACACAGTCCTCTCCAGGAGCTAACAGTTACCATTTCTCATGTGGCACTTAATTTTTTTTAATGTAACTTCTAATCCCTGCCCTAGATTTATGAATTGATATTGGTCACCCAAAAGTAAAATGCAGCTTCAGGATGCCCTGTTGGTAATCTTCCCTTTCTTCTCAACCTTGGCACAGAGGCTGACTTCATTGAGTTTAAATCCAAGTAGTAATTGAAGAGGGATGAGACCTTACATGGCAAGTCAAACATGACACAGATCATGGGCTCCCCAGAACCTTGGAATATCTCAGGAATAGTAAAGTTCATTAAAAAGTGCTCAAAGAAGGTAGAAGATCCGGAAAAGTAAGTATCTTCAAAAACAATATCTTATGATAATTATTTTTGAGATTATAAGTGATACATGTACTCATAGAAATTTCAAGAAATATAGACATGTATAAAGAAAAGAATTACATAACCTATCATTTAACCTTGAAAAAATGCCACTATTTTTATTTTTACAGGAATTTTTCTGTTCCTTTGTATTATTTACTTTCTTTACAGAAATGTAGATAAAGAACTACATAATCCCTTAATACACAGAGAGCTCTATAAATAACTTTATAAACCTTTATTATTCAAGGAATCAGCATTATCTTATTGCTTTTTTCTAGATTTTTTTCATTTGGGTATAGTCAACATTAGTTACTTTATGTTACATTAGTTATACAATGTTACATTAGTGTCAGGTACATAACAAAGTGATTCAAACTCTCTATATGTTTTTAAAAATTTAGAATCCCAATCCCCATCTATTCCTTTTGAGTCAGAATCTGTATTTTAATATGATCCCCAGAAATTCTTCTGTATTGCTATGATTAACTTAATTATTTTTTTCTACATCTCAATTTTTATTTAATGTGTACAGAGGTTTTAAAAGGTCTAGATATTTCCAGATTTCCTGCCAGAAAAAAAAAATTACAAGTTTATATTCCCCCCAACAGTTCTTCTGAGTGTCATTTCATTGCACCTTCACCAACACTGGTATAATGATGACCTATGCTAATTTGAAAAGCAGAAGAAAAATTATCTTTTTCAACTTTAAGCTACATTTTTCTAAAAATGTGGGATGTTAACTTCCACAATTTTTACACTGACATTACATATTCACCTCTTTAAATGCCCCTTAATTTTACTGAAAGGAGTATTTCTGATTTTTAAGATATTTCACCATGCAGGAATATAAATATATGTCCCAAAACATCCTTTGCATTGAAAATTATACAAGAATTCAGTAGGTAGTTAGTGAAATTGTATTGTATCTTTGAAGTCATTTAGATCAGTGATTAGCTATAAAACCAATTGAAGTTTAGAAAATAAGCTTGAAAGGACTGTACCAGCACATAAATGTTCAATAAATGCTGGCAAATGACAATTAAAAGAAAATGAACTAAAGTGCATCAAAGACAGCAGTCAAGAAGTTAATGCTGCTATTTAAAAATATTTTATGGAAAATGGTATGCAATATTATTCATGATACACGTACTGAAACTATGGAAGATGGGCAGTATTACAGTCAGCTCTTAAATTTTCCAGGGTCAGAAATACCAAATCATATTGTCATCTTAGAAGTAATTTTATGTGGAAAAAGTAATAAATGATGAGAAAGAGAGAGAGAGACAGAAACAAATAGAGAGAGACCAGTAAAATAAAGTGATTATAAAGAAAGCATGAGTTTCTCTAAGGAATTTAGTGAGCTTTTCACTAGACTAAGACCTAAATGAGAAGGTCTTAACAACACTAGCTGATAGCATTGTAGTGAGATGGTCTCCTCACTTGCAATGTTTATGAGATTTAAAAAAAAAAAAAAAAGACGGGGCCATTTCCTGCCCTCTGGAGAGAGAAAGGCATGACACCCATCAATCTAAATTAAAATATGGCCAGCTCCAAAAAATCATCTTCTTTTCAAAGCATGAAGAACACATGTTTAAGAGAGAATTGTTATGACAATTTAGCAAAACAGCACTCAAAAATTATAAATAAACAAAAGTTCTCAGACCTAGACAAATTATATACCCAGATGCAGAGAGACCATGACTAGAATCTCTATAAAGGGTTCTGAAGAAAGAAAAAAAAATTTTTTAAACTGAAATTGAGTAAAGGTACCAGTTTTTAAGCCCAAAATTTGCTTCTAAAAATTTTTCATAAACCATCCATTTAATAATATATGTCAGAATGTCTTCCAGAGATAACACTGTCATTTTCACCACCTTTGTACTATTTATATATTTTTGAGCTTAGCCATCTATCAACAATTGTTAATAATAATAGATGCTGATGTAGAAAAATTTTAAGTGATATGAAAAAGAATTTTCTCATGTTCTACATATTTTAGTCATAGGTGAAATATGAGAAATTTTATCAAATTTATAGGCAATAAAATAGAAAAGAAAGATAGTATTTTATAGTCTTAAGATCTTAATTGATTGAAACACTTGGTAAAATTCAGTAATTATTAACCTCTCTCACTTTGAAAACTCAACGACACAAGCATCAAATAGGACCAAACTTGTTTTAAAGAAGTTCTTATGAATAAACTCTGAAGACTTGGGCAAAATAAAAATTCAATAACAGTCAAGAGTATAAAGTTACCGTCTAAAAAAATCTAATGTCAACTTAAGTCCGCCTGAGTTTCTAGAGCAAAAGAACTTATGACACGTATGCTCTGTGTCAGTCACACAGTATGAGGGGTACTGTGTTCGCTTTTAGTAAGGTCACATCTTCCAAAGGGTGCTGAGTGAAATAAGTCAGGCAGAGAGAGTCAATTGTCATATGGTTTTACTTATTTGTGGAGCATAACAAATAGCATGGAGGACAAGGGGAGATGGAGAGGAGAAGGGAGTTGGAGGAAATTGGAAGGGGAGGTGAACCATGAGAGACTATGGACTCTGAAAAACAATCTGAGGGTTTTGAAGGGGCGGGGGGTGAGGTTGGGAGAACCAGGTGGTGGGTATTAGAGAGGGCATGGATTGCATGGAGCACTGGGTGTGGTGCAAAAGCAATGAATACTGTTACACTGAAAATAAATAAAAAATTTTAAAAAAAAAGACAACTAGGATAGTGAGCATTCTGTAAATTATGTCAAATTCAGTTAAAGAAACCAAGAGTGCTTAGTATAAATTGAGAAGATTCAAAGAAGACATGAGCCCCTTCCTCAAATATTTTTAATTGATGCTGTATAGACTTATTCTTTTTTTTAAAAGATTTTATTTATTTGACAGAGAGAAATCACAAGTAGGCAGAGAGGCAGGCAGAGAGAGAGAGAGGAGGAAGCAGGCTCCCTGCAAGAGCAGAGAGCCTGATGTCGGGCTCGATCCCAGGACCCTGGGATCATGACCTGAGCCAAAGGCAGAGGCTTTAACCCACTGAGCCACCCAGGCGCCTCTGTGTAGACTTATTCTGAACATCAGTATAATGTAATGAAAGAACACAGATCTGCCAGGACCGGCACTTACTGCCTTCCTGTGGCTCAATTATTACTTCTGTAGTTGTTGGAAGATCAAGAAGGATCATGCACAGTCCAAATCCTGATGGACTGTGTGCATATAGTGAGCACACAGTAAGTGCTAACCTTCCTTCCCTGCAAAAGAAGTAAGCAAGACCAAGGGGACAAATCAAGATGGGAATGTGACTCAAGAATGCAAGCGAGAACTCGGAAGTTTATTACAACTTCTCAAAATGAAAGCTGTTCTGCCATTCATTGAGCTCTTTGTCATAGATTGTTCCAGCAGAAGCTAGATGAACAATCCGCAAGCAGGCTGAAGACAGGGGCTCTTACTGCTGGCAGGAAGAGAGACCACAGAATCCCTAAAGTTACTTCCTGCTCCAAGATTCAGTAAAGTCAGATCAATAACTTTTTAGATCCCACTTTAACCCATGATATCTCTGAGGCCAATGATTATGAGCAATACATTATTCCAAGAAATACAAGGTTAGATTTGACAGTCTATTTCCTCCAGAGTACAAAGAACAGAATCCCACTTTTTACTGAAGTGAATCCCTAGGACATAGCCCATTGAATCAGTTGTCCTTCATGCTACAAGAACAACTGGAAAACAGAGACTCAGGCAGGCAGTGTAGAAATAGAATAACATTATCTAAGTGGTGAAGAAAGTTTCAATAACAAAAAGTCTTTAATAAATCAAAGACTGCAACAAATAGAAATATAGCACCCCAAACTGCAAAGAAGCATGCCTGCAGCCCCCTTACATGTCCTCACTGTCTATCACACCTTCTTAATACCTTCTCTTTAAAAATATATTATTTTCATTACTTCTTTAATTATTTATCTTAATTTTGCAGAAATGGGTAAAAGGTAACCAGCCTCCTCACAACAGAGAAGGTGAACATTGCATAGAAGAAAAGTCAGGTAAGAAAAATAACTACCATACTCGGAATGATATTTGTGTGCCTTTTAACTTCTTATTACAAAGGGAGAGAGAGAGAGAGAGCGCGCCATGTAAAAATGAAAAATAAAAGGAAAAAAAAATCCACAATCCCACCAAAGTGATATAATTTGAGGGGAGTCTGGGATACGTCACAGCTCTCCTCTCAGATGATGCAGTGATGTCTACAGCACCAACAATTTTTTTTTTTTTGGTGCACTTTTTCTCTGGAATGGGAGACATTCTGGACACATCTACTCTGAAGTTCCCTTAAAATAGTGACCGTAAAATGAAAGCCAGAAAGCATGGACTCGTGTCCTGACCCTGTCACTGACTGGTTTGGAAATCTCAGGCATTTAATCTCTTTGAGTCTTTATTTCCTCATATATAAAATGGGGGCAAAAGTCCTTGCTGTGGCTCCCCTATAGAGTAATTAAGAAGCTCCCCCCAAAAGATACACACTAGACATAAGGGTTAACTTGCTCGAAGGAATCCCTTTCAAGCCACCCTCCCAAAGTGCGAGTTGCCTCCTACCAAGTTCAATGGAATGAAGTATCCATTTCCTGTCGTTTAATGACTGTCTCCTTCACATGACTGAGGCAAGGAGTCCTGCTATTAGCTTGGCATGTCCTAGAGCTGCAACCACAAAGCTTGAACTGCAACCCCCATCACACTAGGAGAAGAGCTGGCACACCTCTCCTCCATCCCCAAACTCTGAGACTAAAGAAAGGACTAAATCAGGTTTCCTTCATGTTGATATTATATCCTGACACATTAGTGGAGGAGTTATCACTTCCCTAATCCTATTGCTAGAAATAAATAAATAGATAGATAGATAGATAGATAAATAAAATTTAAGAATGACAACTCAGAGCTTAAGGCTTGAAGTGCCTTCTTAAAATGTAATATCCTAGATTTTGGTATGCCACCATGGTTATAGTGAGCAAAATAAAAGGGGCCTGCATGCCTGTAATATATCCTAGGTCTACAAGTTTCCCCCATAAATGTTGCTCTATTATATTTGGTGTGGGTGCCATCTTGTCATGTGCCCTTGTGTGCATAACATGGAAAATGAAAACTGCCAAAGTCTTCACAGATGCTAGGGGTTCAGGTTATGCATGAATTTACTGGATATTCCCCCCCCAGAGAAATGGGTGTTTTAAGAAAAAGAGAATAGAGCATTTGACTTCTGAGCTTCTAAAATAGGAAAGGAAGAAAAAGGTGAAACAGAGATAACACACCATATTCCAAACGTTTTCTGGGTTTAACTTAACCTCAGTCAAGACTTAAAATTTAGATAATCTTCTCTCTATTCCCTTGTATTCAAAAGAAGAGCCAGAATTTTTCCAGAGCTGAATAAGCCACAAAATCCAGAAATACCAGAAAAGGACGCTGATTTCCAAAAATCGGCCTATTTTGAAATAGTATTTGTTGGTGCTCCTCTGTTATGATCCCTTGCATACGTCTGATCCTCATTTCCCAGGACATCCCACAGAAGGGCCAGGCATGGGACTGGTAGGTAAGTATGGGGGGGTAGGGGGGAAAGGATCCCCCAGGAAGTTCTGCAGGTCAGAAGTATGTAGCCTTAACACCCACTATGATGTAGCCATCAGAAAAATGATCCTATCATCTAAGACTGCAATGGTGGCCTTGCCAAGAAACAGTCTACTGAGAAGAAGCCTCTAGTGTATCTGATGGGCAAAAAATGGCCTTCAAAAGAAGCTTCTAAGGGAGTTGCATTTGGTGTGGTCTGAGAGGACTGAGAAACGTCTCTTACTCATACACATACACATGTACTCACACAGGAACACAACACACATAAGGCATGTCCTGAGCCTGTCACTGGCTAAAATTCCACAAGGAAAAACATTCTTTAGCACTTTAAAATAAGCCTAATTTATAAGATTTACAAAGGAGTATAACATCAAGCAGAATAAACCCTGAACAGTTTAGAATAGCTTATATTTTGGTAACATTTTATAATTTTTAAACTGCTTCTGCATATATAATTTTACTCAATTTTCAGGTCATCCTGGCTGTGGAAGTATGATGATTCATATTTTAAAGAGAAAGAAACGTAGTCTCAAAACTTAAACTATTTCCTGAGAAAATACTCCTTAGGTAGTACAAAGCCTAGAACTGTAATGTCTCCAAATGTGTGCTCTGCTATACCAGTGGGTCCCAAACCCAGGTGGAGCCCACACATTTCAAAGGCTCCCTCAGATGGTTCTAATAATATCAAATCCTGGAGCCCATGTGGCAGCATCCTACACACAGAGAATAGATACTAATGGCCTATAAATGGTCACTTGATGTAACTAAATTAGAACATGCTTAAAGTCACTCTGTTGTTATTTTCATAGCTGGCTTCAAAGCCTCATGTTCTCTCATTTCTATCACTTATCCTATAGCACTATTTTGTTTTGTTTTTAAGATTTTTTTTATTTATTTGACAGACAGAGATCACAAGTAGGCAGAGAGAGAGGAGGAAGCAGGCCCCCACTGAACAGAGAGCCGGATGAGGGACTCGATCCCAGGACCCTGGGATCATGACCTGAGCCGAAGGCAGAGGCTTTAACCCACTGAGCCACCCAGGCAACCTGATAGTACTGTTTTGTTCAGTAAAGCTGTCAATTCTAATTTGTTTTGTAGTTGAATTGTCAATGTCAATGTTTATATCTTCAGTCAGCCACCTATTTGTACAGGCTAGACAATGGAGAATGTTCTCCAAAGCTGGGCACACTGGACATCCCAATGAGAGATACAGAAAGGAAGTACCTGAATTTCTATTTTAACATAAAGAAAACTTTTTTCAAAATATTTACCAATATTTATAGTATATAAATATTTATAGTATATAGATTGACAGTGGTCTGTATGCAGTTTAAAAGTGAAGAGTCAATTATAGAAGAGTATACTCAACAAATGTATTTTTGGAGCACCCAAAAAAAAAAAAAAAAATAGGAACCCTTGGTCCAGTCTCCCTCTCCTGTCAAGAAAATGCGCTGTCTCCTGGGGAGGAGTCAGGAGGCATAATTCCCTCCGTACATGTAACTTCTGCTGTAATCCTCACAGGACAGAAGGAAATGACTTCAGAGGCCAGAAATATTTCTCACACTGTGAGCGAATTCATCCTCTTGGGCTTCCCTTGCCGCTGGGAAATACAGTTCCTCCTCTTTTCCATATTCTTTGTGACTTATATCCTGACACTCCTTGGAAACATGGCCATCGTGTGTGCAGTGCGCTGGGACCGCCGGCTGCACACCCCGATGTACATTCTGCTGGCCAACTTCTCCTTTCTAGAAATCTGCTATGTCAACTCTGATGTGCCCAACATGCTGGCCAACTTCCTCTCCCATACCAAAACCATCTCCTTTGCTCGGTGCCTCCTCCAGTTGTACTTCTTCTTCTCACTGGGCACAACCGAATGTTTATTTCTGTCCATCATGGCCTATGACCGGTTCCTGGCAATCTGCCACCCCCTGCACTATCCCACGGTCATGACTATTAAGTTTTGCTGCAGCCTGGTCATTTTTTGCTGGGTCTCTGGTTTTCTCTGGTTTCTGATCCCAGTGATACTTGTTACCCAGCTACCATTTTGTGGCCCAAATGTAATTGATGACTTTCTGTGTGACCTGGGTCCTCTGCTGGCCTTGGCTTCAGCCTGCGTCCCAATCCCAGGGACAGTTCTCATATGTGGCACCATGAGTTCCCTCCTCATCTTCGCTACCTTTTTCTACATTATAGGTTCCTATACCCTAGTGCTGAGGGCCGTAGTGCAGGTGCCCTCAATTGCTGGCCGGAAGAAGGCCTTTTCTACCTGCTCCTCTCATCTGGCTGTTGTATTTCTCTTCTATGGTTCTGTCATGATGACATATGTGAGCCCAGGGTCAGGACAAGCAGAGGGAATGCAGAAGTTCACTACTCTGTTCTACTCAGTTTTGACCCCCTTTTTCAACCCCATGATCTACAGCCTCCGGAATAAAGAAATGAAGGATGCCTTGAAGAAAGTTCTAGGAGTTTCATAAAACTGGTCTGTAATGGTAATGTCTTATTCCCAGATGAGTTCAGACTGTGAGCTTCCTGTCAGTAAGCAGTTAAGAAACTGGCAAACAGATGTGAACATTTTGAAGAAGGTGTTTCAAAATTCTAAATATCCAGTCATCAATGAAGCCTTTCCCCAGGTGAAATTAACTCTCTTTTCCATAGCACATTGTGTATACTTCTATTGAACATGATTTTCTTCCTGTTTTAGTTAGCTATTCATAAGTCAGTCCTACGTGCCTCCTTATTCTTAATAGACTGTCAATTTTTTAAGAGCAGGGCCTATGTTTTACTAATTTCTATAACTCCAGAACCCAACATCACACCTAGCACAAAAATTTCAATAATGTCAATTTCAATCAAGAAAATAAGTTTGTTCATATTTCCTCACTAGATTCTGTCACCCTTGTCATCCTATCAACAGCCAGAATAATATCTAAAGAAAGTATGAGAACTCCATTACAATCTATATTTTACATATCCTACAGATGAAATGAGAAAACCTCTAGAAGTATGTGAAGTTAGTCTAAAGTAGCTGGACCAATCATTAAATGATTATCAAATCAATGGAAGAGCCTCACCAAGATGAAAGTTAATCTCTTAAGAAATTACCTGCTTCCTTCTCTTCGTCAATCCCTTTACTCAATAATGCAACTGCTTTATTTTATTTTCTTCTTACTAACCGTGCTGTCACTCCTGCACATTTGAAAATACATTATACATCTCTTACAACTGAAAATGTGGTTTGGGGATCATTAGCTGGGCATCACTGGGGATCTTCTTAGAAGGTAGAATCTCGGGACCCATCTCAGGCCTATTGAATTAGAATCTGCATTTTATCCTCGTGAGTTATTACACACACTAAAGTTGGAAAACCACTGATTTACAGCTGATTCTCTGTTGGCTCACAGTAATCACAACCACATGTAGTTCTAAAGATAGCTACCTCCACTCAAATAGTTGTTCGCAACTGTTTGACTCAGATTTGGGGTGGAGTATAGACACAGGTATTCTAAAAATCTCCCTAGGAAACTGTAATACAGAGAGAGGGCCGAGAATCACTGCATTCAAATTTAGGGACTTCTATGGGGTGCCTGGGTGGTTCAGTCATTTAAGCATCCAACTCTTGATTTCAGCTCAGGTCATGATCTCAATGTTGTGAGATCAAGCCCCACATAGTCTCCACACATGGCATGGAGCCTGCTTAAAGATTCTCTCTCTCCCTCTGCCCTACGCCCCTCTTCCCTCTCAAAAAAAAAAAAAAAAAAATTAGCGTCTTCTAAATTCTACAATAACACAGAATGAGACCACATCCATCCACATTCTTTTTCTTTCCAAAACCCCCCTTGGTACAAAACAACCAACTTGAATGTTAGAATAAGATGTGTTGTAACACAGTATAATAATCACTACTTTGCTAAAAATATTTTTGTTTTTGAAACTTTTTTTTAATATTTTTGCACATTTACATTTGGGAAATAGGTATATGAAAAAGAATAGGGACTATGAAATACTATTCTGGCACTGTACTAGCCTTTGGAATAACCCAAATTAGCAATATTTCTTTCCTGTCCTCAAAGAAACCACAACCCAGTGATGGAAATAAACTTTCCCTAACTTTTTTGTTTTATAACAGCTTGACTGAAAAACAGTTTACATACCATAAAATTCACCTTTTTAAAAGTGCACAATTCAGTGTTTTTAGTTTACTCACATAATTGTGCAATTATTACCACTAACAAATTTTACAAATTTACAAATTTTACAAATTTTACAAATTTAACAAATATTTTCATAACCTCAAAAAGAACCCCCATATCCATTAGCAGGCATTCCCTATTCCCCTCTCCCTTCAGCCCCTGAAAACCACTAATCTACTTTCTGTTCCTATGGATTTTACCTATTCTGGACATTTCAAAAAAGTGGGATCATGCACTGTGTAGCCTTCTGTGGCTGGTTCACTTTACTTGCATAATGTTCATCCACAAACTCAACCATGTATAGCATGTGTGAGTACTTTATTCTTTTTATTGCAAAATAATATTATGCTGTATGGATATACCACATTTGTTTACACATTCATCAACTGATGGACATTTAAGCTGTTCCTACTTTTTTGCTAATATGAATATGTTATGACCACCCATGTGCATATTTTTGGGTGAATGTATATATTCATTTCTCCAGGATATATACTAGTCCACATGGGTTGCCATGACAAAATACCACAGGTTGGGTGGCTTAAACAATAGAAATTTATTTTATCATAGTTCTAGAGACTGCAAGTCTAAGATCAAGGTGTCAGCAGAATTGGTATCTGGTAATTCCTCTTTTCTTGGCTTGTAGACAACTACCTTCTCACTATATCTTCAACTGGCCTTTCCTTTGTACATGCACATACGCAGGGGTAGTATTGCTGTGTTTCTTCCTTTTCTTATAAGTACTGTAGTCTTATCAGATTAAGATCCTACCCTTATGACATCACTCAACTTTAATTACCTCCTTAAAGACCCAAGATACAAATGCAGTTGCATTGGAGATCAGGGCTTCAAATATAAATTTTGGAAGGACACAATTCAGTTCCTAACAATACCTAAGTAAAACTGCTAGATCATGTGATAATTTTTTAAAGAATTTCTGGACTGTTTTCCAAAGTTGTACTATTGTATAATAATACCAGCAATTATTAAGAGTTTCAAATTCTCTCATGGTTCATGGTTCACCTCCCCTTCCAATTTCCCTCAAATCCCTTCTCCTCTCCATCTCCCCTTGTCCTCCATGCTATTTGTTATGCTCCACAAATAAGGGAAACTATATGATAATTGACTCTCTCTGCTTGACTTATTTTACTCAGCATAATGTGAACCATGAGAGACTATGGACTCTGAAAAACAATCCGAGGGTTTTGAAGGGGCCAGGGGTGGGAGGTTGGGGGAACCAGGTGGTGGGTATTGGAGAGGGCATGGATTTCATGGAGCACTGGGTGTGGGGCAAAAATAATGAATACTGAATGCTGAAAAAATTAAAAATTTTTTTAAAAAGTGTTTCAAATTCTCCACATCCCAGCCACACTTGTTATTCCGTCTCTTCCTCCACTCCCTCTCATTTTTATTTTTTTTTCCAACCTAGACATTATGAAGTAGTATCTCATTATGGTTTTGATTTGCATTTGCCTAATCACTATTAGGCATCTTTTCATGTAACTATTGACCATTCATGAATCTTCTTTGAAGAAATGTCAATTAAAATCCTTTGCCCTGTTTTTAATTGGCTTAGTTATTTTTTATTCCTGTTGAGTTTTAAGAGTTTTTTAAATGCTCTAGATACAAGTGTTTTATCAGATAAATGATTTGCAAAAATTTTCTTCTATTCTGTGGGTTGCTTCTTACTTTTCTTGATAGTATCATTTGCAACATAGAAGTTTTTATATTTTGATGAAATCCAATTTATTTCTGTGTGTCTCTTTTTCTTTTGGTTTGGTATCTAAGAAGCCACTACCTACCCCAACATCACAAATACTTATGCCTGCTTTCTTCAGAGGGTTTTACAACTTTATCTCTTACATTTAAGCCTATGAACCATCTTGAAATAATTTTTGTATATGGTCGGAGATAAGGGCCCAACTTCATTCTTTAGCATGTGGATACCCCATTGTCATAGCCCCATTTGCTGAGACTATCTTCCCCTCCCCTGCAGTAACTTGTCTCAGCACTCCTGTTGAACATTAAACCATAAATATAAGGATTTATAAAATATTCCATCTAACAAATATTCCCAAACATGCATACAACATTATTCACCAAAATAGACTGCATTCTGGGCCATAAAAGCTTCAACAGTTTCAAAGAATAAAAATAATGCAAAGCGTATGATCAGACCACACTGAAATTCAAGTAGAAATCAGTAACAGAAAGACAACTGGAAAATTCCCAAAGATGTGGAACTTAACACACCTCTTTCTCTCTCTCTTTCTCTCTCTCTCTCTCTCTCTCTCTCT
>NC_081569.1:50105636-50160476 GCF_022355385.1 Mustela nigripes | reverse complement strand
CCCCCGCCCCTTCAAAACCCTCAGATTGTTTTTCAGAGTCCATAGTCTCTCATGGTTCACCTCCCCTTCCAATTTATCCCAACTCCCTTCGCCTCTATAACTCCCCTTGTCCTCCATGCTATTTGTTATGCTCCACAAATAAGGGAAACCATATGATAATTGACTCTCTTTGCCTGGCTTATTTCACTCAGCATAATTTCTTCCAGTCCTGTCCATGTTGCTACAAAAGTTGGGTATTCATCCTTTCTGATGGAGGCATAATATTCCATAGTGTAAATAGACCACATCTTCCTTATCCATTAGTCCGTTGAAGGGTATCTTGGTTCTTTCCACAGTTTGGCGACCGTGGCCATTGCTGCTATAAACATTGGGGTACAGATGGCCCTTCTTTTCACTACATCTGCATCTTTGGGGTAAATACCCAGGAGTGCAATTGCAGGGTCATAGGGAAGTTCTATTTTTAATTTCTTGAGGAATCTCCACACTGTTCTCCAAAGTGGCTGCACCAACTTGCATTGCCACCAATAGTAGAAGAGGGTTCCCCTTTCTCCACATCCCCTCCAACACATGTTGTTTCCTGTCTTGCTAATTTTGGCCATTCTAAGTGGTGTAAGGTTGTATCTCAATGTGGTTTTAATTTGAATCTCCCTGATGGCTAGTGATGATGAACATTTTTTCATGTGTCTGATAGCCATTTGTATGTCTTCATTGGAGAAGTGTCTGTTCATATCTTCTGCCCATTTTTTGATATGATTATTTGTTTTGTGTGTGTTGAGTTTGAGGAGTTCTTTATAGATCCTGGATATCAACCTTTTGTCTGTACTGTCATTTGCAAATATCTTCTCCCATTCTGTGGTTTGCCTCTTTGTTTTCTTGACTGTTTCATTTGCTGTGCAGAAGCTTTTGATCTTGATGAAATCCCAAAAGTTTATTTTCGCTTTTGTTTCTTTTACCTTTGGAGACATATCTTGAAAGAAGTTGCTGTGGCTGATATCGAAGAGGTTACTGCCTATGGAACTTAACATACTTCTATTCTACACATGTAGCAACAAAGCAATCTCAGGAGATTTTAAAAAACTGAAAATAAAGTCAGTATTTATTCCAGTTCATTTTAAACTGAAAATAAAAATACACCTCATCAAAATTTGAGAGATGCAGCAAAATCAGTAATTAGAAGGTTTATAGCACAATGATGTGGATAGAACTGGAGGGTATCACGTTGAGTGAAATAAGTCAATCAGAGAAAGACAATTATCATATGATCTCTCAGATATTAGGAATTTGAGAGCCAGGGCAGGGGGTTGTTGGGGGGTAGAGAAGGAAAAAATGAAACAAGAGGAGATCTGGAGGAGACAAACCATAAGAGACTCTTAATCTCACAAAAAAACTGAGGGTTGCTGGGGGGTGGGGGGTAGGGAGAGGGTGGTTGGGTTATGGACATTGGGAAGGGTATGTGCTATAGTGAGTGATGAGAAGTGTGTAAGCCTGATGATTCACAGACATGTACCCCCGGGGCAAATAACACATTACATGTTAATAAAAATAATTAAATAAAAAAGAAGGTTTATAGCATTAAATACATCTATTAGAAAAGAATATATAAAATTCATTGTATAATATTCTACCTTGGGAGAAAGAACAATATCACTGGAGGGGATTTACGCTAAGTGAGGTAAATCAAGCAGAGAAAAACAGTTATCATATGGTTTCACTCACATGTGGAACATAATACCACAGAGGACCATAGGAGAAGGGAAGGAAATCTGAAGGAGGAGAAACCAGAGAGGGAGACAAACCATGAGACACTAAGGACACTGGGAAACAAACTGGGGGCTCCAGAGGGGAATGAGGAGGGGGTAACAGGATTTTGGATATTAAGGAGGGCATGTGTTATCATGGGCACTAGATATTTTTTTTTTAAGTTTTTATTTATTTATTTGACAGAGGGACCACAAGTAGGCAGAGAGGAAGGCAGGGAGACGCGGGGGGGGGGGGGGGGGAAGCAGGCTCCCTGCTGAACAGAGAGCCCATGCCAGGCTTGATCACAGGACCCTGCAATCATGACCTGAGTAGAAGGCAGAGGCTTTAACCCACTGAGCCACCCAGGCGCCCCATGAGCACTGGGTATTACACACAACTAATGAATCACTGAATGCTACATCATACATGCTGGCTAACTGAACATAACAAAAAAAAGTTAAGAAATTAAAAAGAAATGTGACATATGTAAATAAATAGGCTAAAACAAGCAGAAAAAAAATAATAAAATCCAGAGCAGAAATCAATGAAATTGCAAACAGAAAAAAAAAAAATCAATAAAACAAAAGTCCTTCAAAAATATAAAAAGAAAAAAATATATAAAAAGAATTATTAAACTTCTAGCAAGGCTAACCAAGTTTAAAAAAAAAAAAAACAGAGAGAAGACATAAATGGACATTAAAAGAACAGTGAAGAAACTCTGTAAGTTTATGTCCACAAATTTAATAATTTAAATGAATTGAACAAATTCCATAAAAGACACAAACTATAATTCATACAAGGAGAAATAGATAATCTGAATATATCTATATCTATACCTCTAGTATCCTTAAGTGTGTATCTACTATCTATAACTATATAAAGTAAATTAATAACCTTTTAAAAACACAATCAACAAGTTCAGATGATTTTACTCATGAATTAACAAATAAATGATACCAACTTTCCACATGTATTCCAGAAAACAGAAACAAAGGGAATATTTCCTCATTCTATGGGCTCACCATTATCCTATCCATTAACAGGAATGGCCAAAATCCAAAAACTGACAATAACAGCTGCTGACAAAATTTCAGAGTAACAAGAATTGCCATTCACTAGCCATTCACTGGGAATGCAAAATGATATAATCACCCTGGAAGAAAATCTGGCAGGTTCCTTCAAACTACACTTAATTATACCAAACCAGGAAGCAACTGCACCCCCAGGCATTCACCAAAAACGTATACCCACAAAGAAAACCTGCACACATATGTTTACAGTAGCTTTATTCATAATTACCAAAACCTGGAAGCAATGAAGAAGTCTTTCAGTAGGTGAATGGACATCAAACTCTAATACACTTATACACTGGAATATCTTTCAGTAACAAAAAGAAATAAGCCCTCAGGACACAAAAAACATGGAGGTCAAGTCATTAATTTCTGTTGACAATAACTCAGGGAGTATTGCCACCTTAATAGTATTAAATCTTCCTTCAATAACATGGGATCACTATTTATTTAGATTTATAGTAACTTCTTGCAACAGTGCTCAAGCAAGACTCAAGTCTTGCTGTTGTTTTTTTTTTTTGATGTTGTTGTTGTTTTGCTAAATTAAATTGTCAGATTTTTATTCTTTTTGATGCTGTTGTAAATGGAATCAGGATGCTTTTTATTTCTTTTTCTTACTGAGGAGTAGAACTTTCAGTACAATATTAAATATAAGTATAAAGAATATTCATCCTTGTCTTATTCCTCATGATAGGTAAGCCCTGACTATTTCAGCACTAGATGTAAGGTTAGAAGTGGGTATAGACGCCTTTTATCAGGTTGAAGAAGTTCCCTCTTATTCCTAGGTCTGTCTGTCTTCCTTCCTTTCTCTTTTTTTAAGATTTTTATCATGAAAGAATGTTGGAATTTGTAAAATGCTTTTTTGATATTTATTGAAATGATCATATATTTTTGTCTTTATTCTGTTCATATGGTAAATAAGACTAAATGATTTTCAAAGTGAAATTAACCTTGCATTCCTGATACACATGGTCATGTATTTTTTATGTATTACTGGATTCATATTACTAGTATTTTTTTAGGTTTTTTTTTGTCTATGTTCATAAAGAACATTGATAGTTTTATTTACTTGTGACATCTTTGACTGGTTTAAGTCTCAGAGTAATACTGGCCTCATAAAATGAGTAGGAAAGATTATTTCCTCTTCTTTATTTTTGAAATTCTCTTCCTCCATTATTACCTTCTTTTGTGCAAAATATATATTTTTATACCATTTTAATTCACCTTTTGTTTCTTTTGATATATTTTTAGAGTTATTTTCTTACTGGTTTCATCTTAATCAAGTGTGGAGAGCACGTATTGTATGGAGTACTGGGTGTGGTGCATAAACAATCTTGGATCACTGAAAAAATAAAATTAAATTAAAAAATAAAATAAAAATCACTAATCTCATAAAAAATAGTATTAAAAAACTTGGCTTCAATGTACCTCTTTTCTCTCCCTTCTTTATGTTTTTATTGTCCTACAAATGACATCTTTATACATTTTAAACTCATTGACACAGTTTTAAAATTATTGTTTTATGCAGTTGTCTTTTGAATTAGGAGAGGAAAAGAATTACAAGTAAATGTACATTTATATTACCTTCATTGTTTATTCTTTATTGGTGTTCTTTAGGGTTTTTTTTTATTATTATGTACAGTTAGCCAGCATATAGTACATTGTAAGTTTTTCTTTTTTAAGATTTTATTTATTTATTGGAGAGATACAGAGAGAAAACTAAAGAGCACAAGTTGGGAAGAAGGAGAAGGAGGCTCCTCACAGAGCAGGGAGCCTGATATAGGGCTCAATCCCAGGACCCTGGGATCATGACCTGAGCCCAAGGCAGATGTTTAACCGACTACTCCACCCAGGCACCTAAGTACATCTTAAGTTTTCGATGTATTGTTCAATGATTCATTAGTTGCATATAATACCCAACGCTCATCCCAACATGTGTCCTCCTTAATACCCATCACCCAGCCACCCCAACCCCTCACCCTTCTCCCTTCTGTGACCCTCAGTTTGTTTCCCGGAGTTCATAGTCTCTTGTGGTTCATCTCCCTCTCTGATTTCCTCCCATTCAGCTTTCATTCCCTTCCTCTGTGGTCCTCCATTCTATTCCTTATGTTCCACATATGAGTGACACCATATGATAATTATCTTTCTCTGCTTGATTTATTTCATTAAGCATAATCCCCTCTAGTTCCATCCATGATGGGTATTCATCGTTTGTGATGGCTGAGTTATATTCCATTGTATATATGAACCACATCTTCTTTATCTTTACTTTTTTACATAGATTCAAGTCTAGTCCTTACCTTTCTACCTGAAGGACTTCTTTTAACACTGCTCGTAATGCAAGTTTGCTAGCAACAAATTCTCTCCATTTTTGTTTGAGGGTGTCTTAATTTTTCTTTCTTCTGTAAAAGAAAGGTTTATTAGATATAAGATTACTGGTTGACAATCTTTTTCTTTCAGTCCATTTGAAAATGCCAATTCACTCTGTTTTGGTTTCTATAGTTTTGAATAAGAGGTCAGCTGTTAATCTTATAAGATCACTACTATGGGACGCCTGGGTGGCTCAGTTGGTTAAGCAGCTGCCTTCGGCTCAGGTCATGATCCCAGCATCCTGGGATCGAGTCCCACATCGGGCTCCTTGCTCAGCGGGGAGTCTGCTTCTTCCTCTGCCTCTGCCTGCCATTCTGTCTGCCTGTGCTCACTCTCTCTGCCCCCCTCTCTCTCTGATAAATAAATAAAATCTTTAAAAAAAAGATCACTACTATGTGATGAGTTGTTTTTCTCTTGCTGTTTTCACAATTTTTTCAGCCTTCTTTCAAGAGTTTGACCCTGATGTGTTTAGACTTGGATCTCTGAATTTATCCAGTTGAAATTTATTAAGCTTCTTGGATGTGTTGATTCATATTTTTCATCAAATTTGGGGTATATTCAGCCATTATTTGAGTATTTTCCTCCTCCTTTTTACTTTTTTATCTCTTTTTTCATTCTTGGACTCTCATTATATGTTGATATGCCCAATAGTATCTTACAGTTCTCTAAAACTGTTCATTTTTTTTTTGCTTTTATTTCTCATGTTGGATAATCTCAATCTATTTTTAAATTTGCTGATTCTTTCTTCTGCCTACTCAAATATTCTATTGAACCCCTCTATTAAATATTTCATTAGTCACCGTACTTTTCAATGAAGAGTTTCCATCTGGTTCTTTTTTATAATTTGTATCTCTTTATTAATATTCTCTACATGGTGAGATATCAGTCTCATAATTTCCTTTAATTCTTTAGATATAATTTTCTTCAAACCTTTGAAGTTGTTTATAAAAGATTAAACTCTTTGCCTAGTAAGTCCCCATCTGGACTCCTCTGAGGATAGTTTCTAATGACTGCTGTTTGGGGGGCTTTTTTTTTTTATTTAAATTCAATTAGCAAACATATAGTACACCATTAGTTTTTTGTATAATGTCCAATGATTCATTAGTTGCATATAACACCCAGTGCTCATCACATCTATGGGCCATACTTTTCTGTTTCTTTGCATGTCTTTTTTTTTTTTCATCTAAAATTGGATATTTTAAATAATATAATGTGGCAACTCAAAATTCAAATTTTCCCAACTTCTGCAAGTATTGCTCTTGTTGTTTCATGTGGTTGTTCTGAAAACTGAGGATGCTATTTGTTTCTTCAATGACTTTTGTGTGTGTGTGCTAACTCTATAAAGTCTATATCATCTGTTATATGTAGCTCCTGAAGTCTCTGTCTGGTTAATGTAGTGGTCAGATCATAATTACATGGAGATTTCTTTAAACACCTTTAACCAAAAAGTTACTCACCCTTCGCAGAGGGGCTCTGTATTAGGACAAAGCTTCAGGGTTCCAGCAGTTTATAACTCTGCATTAACTCTCATTTTCTACTTGAGTAGAGCCTCAGATGCAGCCCCAGGTAAAACATAATGGCCTTCTTAAGTCACACAGCCCTTCACATGTGTGTGGTCTTCTAGATCTCCAAGAATACACTAGGATATTTCAAAGATCACTATAGACATCTCAGTCCCCAGACATACTTTTTATGTTGTTGTTGTTGTTTTCTTTCCAGCTTCCCATTTATCCCACCTAATAACACTGTCCCAAACAGCTGCAATGTTAAACAACTGCCTTCACTATTTTCAAAAATATCCTGGGATAGCGCTTTTCCCACTGATCAAACTCTGATTGAGGCGAAATAACAAGTCCTACAAATGCAGCTTTTCTAGGCAGCTAGACGATGAGCGGAATAGTGAGAGTTCTCTGGTGATGAGGTTTTTTGAGGAGTTACAAACCCAGTCTTCCCTCTCCAGTGACTGCTAGTCTGCTGGTTTTCACAGATACCATGGTTCAACGCTGCTGGTTTTTAAGGTTAATGGAAGGGGGGATGAGAATAAGGCCCAATTAAAATGTCACAAATTTCACTCTTCTTACCAAAATTCAGCTGTTTTACTGGAAAAAAAAAATTCTTGAATTGTTGCAAGGCTTTGATTAACTTCCAGAGTTGTGACAAAACTTACTGTGATAATTCCTACTTGATGCTTTTTTGAAGGAGTGGGTTTTTGAAGATACTTACTCTTCCATTCTAGAAGTCCATTTCTAAATTTCTAACCTCTTACAATACAATATGAGTTATATAATGACTTGAATGTTATATAGTGGAATTGTATTAATAATATCATAGAAGCAAAGTCATAGCCAATTCTGCCTGTAAGGGTGAACATAAAATATAATACAAAGGTCATGGCATTTGAGTTAGATCTTGAAAAAGAAGTAGATTTATAGACATAGATTCTGGGAAAACAATCCAATAGAAAACATTAAAAAAATAGAATAAAAAAAAAAACAGAATCAGTCCCATAGTAATATAGGCAGAAAGTAAATTCAAAGCACTTGGAGTTCTACAATATAAAAGAGTGTCAACTAAGGAACAGTAACCAGAGAATTATAAAGATACACATTCTCTTGATCCCCTTAATTTGGGTGAACTTTAATTTGCTCCCACCCTACACTAATCTCACCTAGTTTATATCATGTTGTTGCTGAGAATCAATTCCATGCTTTCTTTTTCTTTTTGCATCATAAGACATGAAGAATGAATTATTTTACCATTTCAGCAATTTTCCAATACATTTTTCCTTTTTTTGCGAGGAATTATTCTAGACGCTGGAAATACAAAAGTGAATAAAGGCACAAGACAAAAACTTTGTTCTCATAGAGCTTACATTCTGGAGAGGACAAGAGAGTGACAATAAAGAGGTACATAATTCATTTACGTTAAGTGATACAAACAAAATAGAATAAGGAAAGGCAAGCGGTGGGTTGTATTTCAAACCAGGTGGTCAAGAAAGTGTTTTTGAAAGAGAAAGAGATTAGAATTGATGAAAGGAAGCAATATGTAAAAACCTGGGAGAAGAATATTCCAGGCAGAAAAAAAAATCTAGCATATAGACCCTCAGGATGGAGCAAAACAAGCATGTTCACAATACATTTCCTGTGTGACTGGCTTGGAGTGAATGAGAATAAGATCATTAAAGTAGTCAGAGCCTACTTGTAGGCTATAGTAAAGATGGTGAGCATATCTTAAGAATTTATTAATGAGAATAATAACAGCAATAGTAATCATTTTTGTAGTTTGCTGCAGCAAGGGAGAATATGTCAAATGAACCACAGGACATCTCGGTAAAAACTTGGAGAGATTCTATTATATTCTATTATATATTATATTATTTGAACTTTATGTGATTTGAGGGAAAGTTCACCAAAATGGGAATCTGTTTGAGATAAGCTGCTGTCAGAAAGTGAGCAATTCAGTGATTGGCATCTTAGTTATTTTTACCTAGAATGTGGGAGGAATTAAGCAAGACGGGTTCTCAACTCTAAAGAAGCAGGAGTTACTCACACTAGAGGGGAGAAGGTGATGCTCAGTTATTTTTGTGGTTGTTAGAGTGTCCTTGTCTTTGTCTCTCTTCATATCTGATTCCAAAATGATGTTGCTTTGTCTTCATCCGCCATACTCATCAAGTAACCTTATCTGGTACATGATGCAGATATTAGGTTTGGCGGGGAAGACTACAGAATAGCACTCAGGCATTGTGTCTCTGGGCTGTATTTTTCTCTTTCTCAATAACAATAGGAAAGCCTACTTTGCATTAAAAATGTGCCAGGCTTTATATGTAAATACATCTGTTTAACAAATAAACATAATTAATCTTCATCGCAACCATATGAAGTAAATAACGTTATTATCACCACTTTAAAGATGAAGAAACTGAGACACTGATAACAAAGGGAATTTGCTCAAAATTACAGCCTTCCTGGGGACAGTTCACAGTAGTCATTCTTAAGAAAAAGTCCCCTCAAGGGCAGGTGCCAAATGGAAGAAACAACTACTCTAGAGCTACCTACTTCTCAACTCTAAAAGAACTCCCCAAGAAGGGAAAAAAAAAACCAGAATTGATAGAATTCACATTCTGCTTGTAACGACTCTTTCAGCTAGCAATAATAGAGTGAGCTACCCTACATCTTCATATTGCTGTACTTATAACCACTCCCCTGTTCCTATCTGGATAAACATTTTCTTTCTTAGAATAATACGATACAGAAGATAGTGAAAGTAGACTTGGACTCAAAATTATTTTGTTCTTCTTCCTGTTCCAGATAGGAAAGTGGTATAGTCACTATTCAAAACTGAAAAGAAATATGAACTAGTACATTACCAGAATGACATCTCATTCTGTATGCTCAAGGAAGAAGAAATATTTGAAGAAACAATGACCAAAATTTTTCGGAAATCAATAGCAATCACCAAATTACAAATCCAAGAATCTCAAAGAATAAAATGTATAATAAATACCCACATGTGTAAACCCAGATGTATAATATGTAAAGTGCCAATATCTTTGATGAATATAAGTGCAAATTTTCTCAGCAAAATACTAACAGATGTAATTCAAAGCACATTAAAAGAATTATACAACATGATCAAGGGATTTATCCCTGGTATGCTAGGATGGTTCAACATACACAAATCAATACAAGTATGTAATATATATATATATATATACATATATATATATATATATATTATATACATATATATATATATTATATACATATATATATATATATACATATTATATACATATATATATATATATGGGAATACATATAGTATGCACATATTTGTGTGTCTGTGTGTAATTATAGATACATTTTTTTAAAAAGACCAAAGTCCTTCACCTCCCTCCAATTAAATTCTACAGTTTAATACTTCACTTCAAGTATCTGGTGTGGCACCATCCACCCAACAAAAGTGAGATAAATCTTGGCTTCCAAATCATAATTTTGGCAGAACTTAGTGTCCTTAGGCAGACTTGAGTGTCAAGAAAATTCTTTGTGCATTCAAACATCAAAGACTTTCAATGAATAAATCACTCAAAAAACTGGCTCTTATTCATAAAAGGATATCAATTCTCATGACTCAAAAAGTGGTGTAACCACTTAAAAGAAAAAAAAATTTCCACCTTACAGAAATGATGCTGAGAGAATAAGCAGACCTCAAGTCATAAGCCCTCATTAAACTTTTGCTCATTGATGCTTTGTAGCCAACAAAAAATTATTAACAAGAGTACAGTCTCATTACAGATGGCTCCAAACCAATAACAGAAGGAAAACATTATGAAATATGTCATCTAGGTATACCCATACCCATGTACACATGCACACATAGACATAAAATTAATAAAAATGAAAGGGTCTGAAAGTTTGCTTCATCTCTCTCAGCAATAACTCACTTGAAAGAAGAAAGAAAATTTCAACAACATGCCAACCTTTTTTTTTTTTTCCTTAATCATGCCAACCTTTAGGGCCATCTGTCAAAACACTCTGAAATAACCTAAAGGGCTACATGCGGGGGTGTCTTCTAGAATTTTTGGCATTCCATCCCATACTCCATGTTCTCTCCTCCTGGGACTTGTTCACCATGAAATGGAATTTACTTATCAGCGTCATATTAGAAGCACAGGGTGAATGTGGGAGAAAACTTGTCATTATAAGAAGGAATGACTCCTTTCTACTCACGGAGTGAATCAATAGGAATGAGAATGAGAAATCTGATGACATGACTCTGATACTGACATATACGAGAATCTAAAACTGGTAGCAGGTTCAAAAATATGAATAAAATTGAAAGTGAAACAACAATAAATAAATAAAAAGCTCATGTCCCAGCTCAACTGGTGTCACTATAGCAAGTGCACCATCAAAAGAGTAACCTGTCCAAACAACAAAATAAACATCTGTTCTAGGAAAACCATAAGAATATCTATCTGATCACCACTAGACAAACTGAGCCCCAAAGGCCAATCAAGTGGCTCCTGAGGGAAGGGAACACTAGGGAAATAACTGACAATCTTCTCATGAATTCTCGCTTTTGGAATTCACAGAAGACTATGTCCCCTAGGGGGAATCAGACAGATTTCAGAGCAACACAGATAAGTGTCCTGTTGTGCAACAAATATGCCAATTTCTCTCCAAAGCAGTATCATATGTACAGCAATGTAAGCACTTTCTCTAGGCTGCTCTCTACCCAGGATGTCATGCCCTCCATCATGCTTGCCTTCTGCTGCAGTGAAAACAGAAGATTCAAGTCCCACCTGCCAGATCTGTAAGGAGGTAGGTTCAGAAGACATACAAATATAGGACAGTTCTAGGTGTGCCTTGTAGCTCTACCTTCTTTTATATGGTTGTGGAAAAAGTAGCACCTCCCATTACATAAAGAATATAAGAAGGTTCATCATTACAACTGAGAGGGCTGGCAACAGGGAAGTGAGAGAGATGAAGATGAGGAAGTATGAAAAGTCTGTCCTTATTAACCAAAAGTGCATCCAGTCAGAACCAGGTTTGTGGGGGAAATAGCATGTGAGTGAAGTGACATCTGGAAAGGACTGACAAAGTGGCTGTGCAGAGCAGGGCCCAAAAAACTTCAGCTCTCCCTGACTTTAGCATTTTCGGCTCTGCCACAGAGCAGATGATCCATGTATCTCAAGGAGGGAGAACATGACTGAACACTCCAGGGTGGTGAGTTCACTCCCACATGGCTCACAAAGCCTTGCAAGTCTCATACACAATGACCAATGAATACTTACTCCTTTTACATTTCTTTCCCCATGGTTTCTTTGGCTTCTGCATTTCTCTGAATTCCTGCTACAGAAGAATTAACTCACAGTTTGGTTTTGCCAATCATGATCTAGTCACAAAGAGGAGCCTTACAGTGAAGTGTGATGTGAAAAATTCTGAATGACTCCAATGCTTTATGTCACTAATTGCAATCATCAAGATCATCCTCAAAGCTATGGGCATTACACAACCTGGAAAGTAATGCATTTTATAACTCATACATAAATATTCTCAGCCAGAATATTTTTATTAAAGGCAACTGGATCTCCATTCTGCATTATATTTTATGAACCAATATCATCACTCAGTCACAACACTTGGGTCATTTAGGCCCAAATGATGACTGCCCCTCATTAATGGAAGGGATCCTAAAATAAATTAATAAGACCAAACTACTAACAACAGAATTGTAGGCAATTTCATAGGCTTTGTTTTGCTTTTCTCACCATGGAACTCACACAACACCTAAGTCTCAGACAAGCAAGTTTTCACAAAAATTCTCCTTCAGCTTCCCACAACAATGCTAATCTTCCACAGCTAGAGTAGGAGGGGTGTGACAAAGGGGGTGAAGAAGTGGAAGGGGAATCTTTGTCCAGAGGGACAGTTTATGGCTCTCAGCACTGTTCTTGGTTCCTAGAGACCTCTGCTTAGGAGTATCTGATGTTTGTGAGCCTCTGCATCTATCCATAACCAGAAGGACAGAGGCCTTCTAGGACACTTAAGTGACACTTCAGGCAAAACCCTCAAAATTCCTTAAATAATAGACCAGATACATTGCTCAGGTTTTCTGCCTATAAATAGAGATTTAACCTAGACCAAGGTTTTACAGAAGTATTTTAATTCAGCAGGTAGAAGACGGAGCTGATATGAAAGCCATTATGTAGGTGTCTGGGAGTTTAAATTTTCATTGAGTTAACAAACCACATCGAACACTGAAGAATAGATGGTACGTGTGATGCCTTTTGTCCAGCTGTTCAGATGACCTTAAGACACCAACACTGATCCAGAATAACAGTGAAATGCATAAAGATTTGTGTGCTGTTACCTTTCTCCCTTTTCTGATGCCTAACATTTGTGTCTCTAATTTCAAAGATTTAAGAAATTGAAATTCTGTGTCCAATAACAAGGGTCTATATAGCTCTTAATCTATAGATAAAGATACATGATGTTCATACCTACTTACATTTGTGAGTGCTGTCATCAACCTTCTCCAAGCTGCTTATCACAGAACATCCTGTCTTTTACTGTGAGAAAACTCTGAAAGAGAAATGAGAGAATACAAAGTTTCAAAGTCTGATCATACCAAGCACTCTCTGAAATTCACAGACTTCAGCAGCATAGTTATCTTATTAATCTAATGGAATAATAGAATGAATCTAAGGGAGCTAGGGATCTTCACAAAGGAAATAATCTTGAAGATGAAAGAGTAAGACCACCTTTGTCATTGTCACTTTTCTTCTCCTCCCCTTAGGAAGCCATGAATAGGTCAGGAGTCAGCACAGTGACTGAATTCATACTCCTGAGTTTTCCGTGCTCCAAAGAGGTTCAGGTCATCCTCTTCATGCTGTTCTTGGTGTCCTACATCCTGACACTGATGGGGAATGGAGCCATTGTCTGTGCAGTGAAGCTGGATCGCAGGCTTCACACTCCCATGTACATTCTGCTGGCCAACTTTGCATTCCTGGAGATCTGCTACATCAACACAACTGTTCCCAACATGTTAAAGAACTTCTTATCTGAGACCAAAACCATCTCTTTCATGGCTTGTTTCTTCCAATTCTACTTCTTTTTCTCCATGGGTATCACTGAGACCCTCTTACTGCCCCTCATGGCTTTTGATCGTTACCTGGCCATCTGCCAGCCTCTCCATTATCCTGTCATTATGAACAACCACCTCTGCATGAACCTGGTGGCCCTGTGCTGGGTCACAGCTTTCCTATGCTATCCGATCCCTATCTATTTTATCACACAACTCCCTTTTTGTGGCCCCAACACCATTGACCACTTTGTATGTGACCCTGGGCCTCTGCTGGCCCTGTCCTGCATCCCTGCCCCTGGAATTGAGCTTTCCTGTTCTATATTGAGCTCTCTTATTATTTTCATCACTTTGTTCTTCATCCTTGGGTCCTATACCCTGGTTCTCAGAGCAGTGTTGCGTGTCCCTTCAGCAGCTGGCCGACGTAAGGCCTTCTCTACCTGTGGTTCCCACCTGGCTGTGGTGTCTCTCTTCTATGGAACCCTCATGATAATGTACATCAGCCCAACCTCTGGTAATCCAGGTGGGATACAGAAGATTGTAACCTTGTTCTACTCATTAGTGACCCCACTTATAAACCCCCTGATCTATAGTCTCCGAAACAAAGACATGAAAGCTGCCTTGAGAAAAATTCATATGTGCACAGGAATTAGTCAAAGCAAATGAGAGTTCATGAAATGGTCAAAATCACAGTTAATTCTTTTCCCTATTTCCATTCCTACCTAAAAAGTAGGTGTTTATTCATTTGTCCCTTGAAACAGACTCAAATTCATCTATTCCTGCTAGGTTACATAATGGACAACAGTATGTCAAATTAAATCACACCTTTCCCTCAAATCAGGATTTCATAGATCATAATTTGAATAAATGACCTGGATATTTGGACTTCAAAATTTTTTTCTATCCTGACTTCCTATAACTGCTTGTCCATTTATCTATGATTATTATCACAGTCCCTAGCTTCATGCCTTCCTGACCTCTATTAAGTTCATTCATTCTTACACTTGGTTTTTCTTGCTTAAACATCTCTACTCTACTCTACTCCATAGAAGAGTATTCATATCTTTATAGCTCAAATAAAAAGAAACTAGCAAGAATCCAACCACAATTTGGCCAAAATTTTTATTTAATTTAAATCCAAAAGATTGACAATGATCTGAAGCACTGTTTCCCAAACCTGTTTCATAATTACTTAGGGAAAGGTTCCCAGTCCGTTCTCCAAATCTAAATCAGAATCTTTGAAGTGGACTCCTAGAAATCCTTATTTTAATATTACTCAGGTGGTTCTGATGCACTGAGACCAACACCAATTTACAAACTGCTCTTACAGAGCTACTATTTAAAATAAATATGTGACGCAGAAAAATAAAATACTGCATTAGCTGGGAAAAGTGAAAAAGCTGCAGTGAGTATGATAGGTGAATCAAACATCTGTGACAGTAGCATTAGTTTCTTTTCCTACATCAATTTTGATACCTCCATTTAAAAAATAAGGACTAGACTATATTCTTCTTAACTTTTATTACCTATGCAAGATAATTAAGGTACCTGGAAATAGGTTTACATTTTTTTTTATTTTTTTAATCTTATTTTTAATTTAACTTTATTTTTTCAGTGTTCCAAGGTTCATTGTTTATGCACCAAAACCAATGCTCCATGCAATACATGCCCTCCATAATACCCACCACCAGGCTCTCCCAACCCCCAACCCCCACTCCTCCAGAACTCTCTGTTTCTCAGAGTCCACATTTTAAAAGAAGACAATCATGTAGTGGCATTACAGTTTGGATTAGTTTTATGTGAAGAAAGTTTAAGTAGAGTCCACAACCCAAAAGAAGTAAAGCCAAACAAAGACTAAAGCCAGTGAGTCTAAGAGACTGAGATAAAGACAGATGCAGAGATATTTAATGACCACTCCTTGTTCTTTGACTCAACTATAGTCAAAAATAAGTTGTTCAGCTAATGTCTGTGATTGACACTTTTCATCATTCCATAAACATATAATTATATCTGTGATTTGCCCTGAATTAAATAAATGTAGAAGATAAAGTCCCTGTCTTTGTGAAATTTACATTCTAGTGTGGGAGACAAATTAATAATCCGATAAACACATTAAGTCTGTAATTCCAGTTAATCATAGTTGTATAACAAAGAATAAGGGAGAAAGAAAATTTGTAACTATGTGTAGAGATAGATGTTAACTAGATTTATTGGGGTGATGATTTTATAATATACACATATATCAAATCTTCACATTGTATAGCTGAAACTAACATAATGTCGTATGTCAACTATCTCTCAATAAAACATGAATATATGAATATAGAAAATGTTTGGGTAGATGGGGGTAATTTACATGAAATGGTTAGAGAATGACATTATTAGGAGGTGATCATTAAAAGTCAGAAAATATGTTATGCAAAGTTCTAGGGGAACCAAGTTCCATGTAAGTACAGGTAAAAGTTTGGGATTTTCAAAGAATGTGAGTTTATTTGGCTATCCAGAAGCTAGTTGGTGTATGAGGCTGGAGAGGTAGGAGAGATCAGATCATCCAGAACCTTCTAGACCACAATACATAGTGATTTATCTGAACTGCTGGGAAAGCCAGCCTAGTAATATAAAGGAAAGCTTAAAAACCTCATCTTAATAAAAATCTTGACAACTTCATAAGTTCTTCTTATCTTAGAACAACTTATTTACTTACACCTTTATTTATATATGCCTTTATTATACTATATTCCACCTTGTTTCATTAAGGATCTGACATAACAAAGGAGGACTAAAAGAAAGAATAAGAGAAATATGAACTTAGAAAGAAAAAATAAAATGATACTTTTTGGATATGATCTTATGCTGATATTAAAGTCAAGCCTCGAAATGTGTTATGAGGAATGGGGAAACAAAGTAAGAAATTGGGAAAATTATTTGTTAGATGGTTTTCATTCAGTATAAAAAGAAAACAAGTGGGTTCACAGGGAAAGGTAAATTACTGGCTCTTAATCCTATAATAATTTCTCTCACAGGGATTTGCATTAGGATAACTGAGAAATACAGCGATCATTGGTCCCCAAAAGTATCTGGAACAGAGAGATGATGATGATAATAACAAAAAGATACATGCAAACAAAGATACATAGATATAATATGGTCAATATAGATGCTTCTTATAACATTCTCAATAAGAAGCAAAAGCATTATATAGAAGTGTAATTCATGAGTAGTAGTTCTTCCCAGAGCTAATCATTTTGATCCACATATTAGCTTTCTGAAGTTCTGCCTTAATCCAAAAGTTAACCCAGAATACCCTCAGAATAAAATTTAGAGCTAATAGCATGTTCACACAAATCAAAGATTAATGACCCCTTATTTGGACAACAAAGTTCTCGTCTGTGATATAGAAGTTGAGTTTCAACAACGATTCAAAAGAATGGAAGGAATTGTTGATATCGCAATAATTGTCTTAAGATATGTAAACAATGAATCTTGGAACACTAAGTCAAAACCTAGTGATTTACTGTATGGTGACTAACATAACACAATTAGATTCTTTCTGAACTGGAATTAATATACCCGTACAGGGCTGTCACAACTGTTACCAAAGAAAAGTGAGAGGTTGAAGGAAAGAGTGGGAACAAAAATATAGCTGGAAAGTTTTGGGCAAAGTTACTCCTGATATAATTGAGATGTAGGGGATGGGTTACTGGTGAGAAGGAGTACATAAATCCAGTAAACTTTATTATTCAAACTTTCAGGAAAATAATTTAATTACCTGTATTCTGAATAAATGCTTTTTCATTGGTTTTGTTCTTTTACTTCCTTAGAAACTTTCCTCTTAAATGTTGAAGATAAAATGCTTACTCGGCTAATAAAGAGAGGGTGTATTTCATTTCTCTAACTTAACCCTAAGACGATAGTGAGTGGAATTTGTAGGACACTAGAGGGCAGATCCTGAGGTGAGTGGCAGTGAGAGAACAGTGCCCTCAGGATGCTGGAAGTAGAAAAAGAGGAAAATTAAAACACAGTAAAAGGATATTCAGCATCCACAGAGACCAACTACTTCCTGCTTGTGGTTTTCTTGCACACAGTCTGATGGGAACAAATCACCCTCCAGAGCAGAATAGTAATCTGTGAAATTGAGAATCACCTTGACAAGCTGAACCAACCTGAGATCACATGCCATAGGCTGCTAACAGCTGCACTGCTGATAGCTTATACATGCACCCTCTGCCTTTTCCTAAGAAAACATTCATACATCATTGGCATGAGTAGTATATGCTGCCAAGAAAACACCAGATGCACAGAATGACTTTTTATTTTATCAGGGCCTTCCTGAGACTTAGTTACTGCTGATGTTTATGTGATACTTCCCTTAAAAATGTTCATCATCACTAGCCATCAGGGAGATTCAAATTAAAACCACATTGAGATATCACCTTACACCAGTTAGAATGGCCAAAATTAGCAAGACAGGAAACAACATGTGTTGGAGGGGATGTGGAGAAAGGGAAACCCTCTTACACTGTTGGTGGGAATGCAAGTTGGTGCAGCCTCTTTGGAGAACAGTGTGGAGATTCCTCAAGAAATTAAAAATAGAATTTCCCTATGACCCTGCCATTGCACTCCTGGGTATTTACCCCAAAGATACAGAGGTAGTGAAAAGAAGGGCCATCTGTACCCCAATGTTTATAGCAGCAATGTCCACGGTCGCCAAACTATGGAAAGAGCCAAGATGCCCTTCAACGGATGAATGGATAAGGAAGATGTGGTCCATATACACTATGGAGTATTATGCCTCCATCAGAAAGGACGAATACCCAACTTTTGTAGCAACATGGACGGGACTGGAATAGATTATGCTGAGTGAAATAAGTCAGACAGAGAGAATCAATTATCATATGGTTTCACTTATTTGTGCAGCATAACAAATAACATGGAGGACATGCGGAGATGGAGAGGAGAAGGGAGTTGGGGGAAATTGGAAGTCTCTCACATGAGAGACTGTGGACTCTGAAAAACAATCTGAGGGTTTTGAAGGGGTAGGGTTGGGAGGTTGGGGGAGCCAGGTGGTGGGTATTATAGAGGGCACGGGTTGCATGGAGCACTGGGTGAGGTGCAAAAACAATGAATACTGTTATGCTGAAAAGAAATTTTTAAAAAATTTTAAAAATTTTAAAAATTAAAAAAAATCAATAATAATAAAGCAGATAGCCCAATAAAAATATGGGAAAATATTTGAGCACACACAGAACAGAACATATACAAATGAAAAACAAACAAATGAAAATCTATTCAACATCACTTCTCATTACAGAATTACAAATTAAAAACACGATGTGCTACCACCATATATATACCAGAATCACTACAATTAAAAAGAACAACTCTACCAATGTTGGTGGTGATAAAAAGGAACCAGAGCTTTCATACACTGCTAGTGTGAATGTAAAATGGTACAAGCAGTTTGGAAAACAGCTTGCCAGTTTCTTAAAATATTAAGTATGTATCTACCATTTCATAAAGCTGTTACACACCTAGCTACTTACCTAGGAGAAAAAAGCATGTGACATACAAACTCTTACACATAAATGTTCCTAGCAGTTTTATTTATAATGACACAAAATTAGAAGTGACCCCAAAATCCATCAAAAGCCCAAACACATGAGCAAATTCCTGTCTGTCTATACAACAATATGACTCAGCAAGAAAAACGAATAATGCCTCAATAGATACGACAACATGGATGTATCTCAAAATACTTGTGCTGAGTGAAAGAAACTAAAATAAAAAAAAAAAGTAAGGTATGACACATACACATATATACATATGAAAAGTACAAACATCTGCAGTAAGAGATAGATCAGTGGTTACCTGGGGAGTGATGTCAGGAAGGGAGAGAAGGTAGGAATTGCAAAAAGGCACACATAGGGAATTTAGAGATAGATTTGTGAGTTGGCTAATTAATGAGACAATTAATTGATTTGTTAATACATCATTCTACCTATGTGAGATTTAAAACAAAGACAATATTTCAACTTGTATAGGACACACAAACACAGACACACACACAAATTATGGTAGACCCCCAAGGGAAGGGCATAATGAGCAGAAAGATGTCTCTTGACACTGTTTTCCTTTCAGAAGCAGTAAATGGATCCTCAAGGATCAAAAAAAAAAAAAAAAAAAAAAAAAAAAAAAACCTGGGTTACTTCCTGACAGACTCTGTTTATAACCCCTTCATCCTTCCACAAACCACTTCCACTTCTTTTCTCCTCCCTGGTCACTGCCATCTCTCTAAGGAAATGAAAAAAGCAGCTTTTGAGAAGCTTCAGTTTGGAATTCCCCCTTGCTGATCCAGGTAAAGAGGTTACAAGTATTTAGAAGAGCCAAAGCCATAATCTACAAGCTTCTAGCCACAGCCAGTTAGTTCTTAAGCTTTTATAGGTCAGGCACGGGTCAAGGTACTGCTACAGACATTTATCTCATCCAGTAATCTTTACTACAGCCCTTTAAAAGAGCATTAGTGCACACCTGGGTGGCTCAGTCAGTTAAGTGGCTGCCTTTGGCTCAGGTCATGTTCCTAGGATCCTGGGATCGAGTCCCCCATCAGGCTCCCTGCTCAGCAGAGAGCCTGTTTCTCCCACCCTCTGCTTACTTGTACTCTCTCTCTGTCAAATAAATAAATAAATAATTTTTTAAGGGCATTTATAAGGCCCAATTTATCACTAAAGAACTGAGTATTAATTTCCTATGGCTCATTTAAAAAGCTCTTGACCCTAAATATAGTGCTTTTTCCCATTATGCACAGCTGCTTATCACTCATCCCAATCAGCAAAATTATCCTTACTCTTCAGTATTTTCTAGATTACCCAGTATTACAGATGTGACAGCACCCTCAGTGAAACTACACAAACTAGCTAGAGGGAGCTGAGCTGTCGTGAGTCATCTCCAGACTGGCTGTGAAGAGAGGGCCAACACACAGACACACCATGGTCAGGAAATGTCTTCCTTGAACTGTGTATCACATGACCTGGCTCACTCACTCACTCACTCATTCCATCTTAACCGTTCCCAGGTAGACTAATTTAACAAGTCAGCAAATGTTGTGCATTAACTCAGTCCAGTAACTCAGCCTGGGGTCATAAACACACTGACGTTCACAGCGCCCTCTGCAGTTGACACAGCGGGAATAACCAGTTTTGTTTCACTTTTGTTTTGTTTTGTTTTGTTTTGACCCACTGGATTCCACCCACTGGAATATAAGGTCTTGCTCAACTTGGGGCAGGTAAACATCATAGTTTCTTCCCTACAGAAGAGCTAAGTGATAAAAGGTGAGTAGCAGTACAGTCCTGTTAAACATATTAGATTGAGCGTAAAATGGTGATGGCCATTCCTGTTTTCTAGAACAGCTTTGTGAGACTTCCTGACACAGAGCTTTTACTCAGCGTTTTACTCAAAAGTCCAACATGATTGGTTTTTATGTCTTTAAGAAGTAATATGCTGCTGCTTAGAAAACAGAGGGTAGAGGAGCAAAAGCAGAAGCAAGGATTTCTGTTAGGTGGTGCTGCAGAAGTCCAAGGAAGGAAGGAGGGCTATTTGAACTTGGGAGACAACAATGAAGACAAAGAAAAGTATCTGACATGAGTCATAGTTCAGAAGCAGAAACATCTTGCTGATGAATTGGATGTGAGGGGTAAAAGAAAGGAAGAGAAGCAATATTAGACTAGACCAGGAAAAGTAAGTTCTTGAACATCAAGCCATTCAAAGTGCTGAAAATATATTCAGGTGATGGAAAAAGTGGTTATTACCAAAAATAACCTTAGAAACATCCTGCAAAGCACTTTGATTAAAAATGCCCCAACCGAAGGGGTGCCTGGCTGGCTCAGTTTGGTAAGCATCTGACTCTTGATCTCAGCTTCGGTCTCCATCTCATCAACATGGTTCAAGCCCCATGCTGGGCATGGTGCCTACTTTAAAAGAGAGAGAAAGAATAAAAAGAAAAAGGAAGAAAGAAAGGCCCCAACCACAATTATTAATAAATTATTTTGACCTAATGAAAACTGAATGACTACTAAAACTGTTAAGCCTAAAAAGGACCTTTTTTAATTTTACGGAATTTAGAGTCCATAAGCGGCTCTCACACGTTAAAGCAAATTTTATTTCAAGTCCCTCCTTCCATTCACCAGCAGTCATGTCTTGTCATAGCTTCAACATTTGTTAACAGCCCCATTCAAAGAACAGGGCATTTGGGAAAATGGTTGCTTCAGAAAAGACTACATTCTGAAAATGTTCATCCTCAATGTGAGAGTAAGGTAAAATAATGCAAATGTATACTAGTTATTTTATGTCTGGTTTAAGTTTGCCTCCAAAAGATGAATACTTGGTATCTGAAACTTAACCTCATTCCAAGTCACATGTTCTTAAAATCAGAGAAGAAAGGGCATTTAGAAAGTATAAGTCTATGGTACAAGAACCAGAACCTGTTCCTCCCACAGCTAAGGCACTAAAACACCCATTGGAATATAAGACATAAACTAGCAGGATCCTGGGAAATTCTCTTGGGCACATGAGCTCCCCATGTCATGAAAATCGTGTAAAATCCAGAAATAGATGTGGTTCAGAGAGGGAAGCTTTCGTACACAGTTTACAAGTTGCAAACTGCTACTCAGTTTTGCTGGTCCCCTATCACAAATCTTCCTCTCAAATCAACGCAAAAATATACTATCATCAACTACTTGTCCTCTGACACCTTCTGTCATTTTATTCAGAGAAATCTTACTCTTTTTGAATACTCCAACAGACCACTGTCAGACTCCTTGGATAACTATGCCAACTCTCAGAAATAATTTGATTAACTGATCCTACATTCCACATAATGCAAATGGATATTTTTCATGTTCCTCAGGCATCCCCCATTCACAGAGGCTGCCATAACCAAGACCCAGGATTGAAGGTAGGGCTATTTGTATTGTTGTTGTTTTTTTTTTAACTCAGAAAAACATAAAGCCATTATGCAAATGCATGAACATCCAAGCTCATTCTGCCTTGAGGCACTCCCAAGCAGTCACTAGAAGGGAGCAAAATATATTACAGTTTTCTCTTCTTTTCAAGTTTCCTGCTGCATGTACCTTAACATTAGAGAAATAGTATCAGATTCCACAGTTCTTATCACTAGAATAGAAATAGAACATTTCTACAAAACAGAAAATTTTGTAGAGTCATATCCCCAACCCAAACCATCAAGGACTTCTTCCTACAAAACCACATTAATGCTCATCCTATCCCTCAACTGTATCTGACTTAGATGGCTGGGGAACTATATTAACAGAGGTGAGCTGCAGCTGTTTCCTACAACTCGAATGTTTACTCCCAAAGCATTCCCAAATAGAATAAGTGGGTTTGTTAACTCCCTCAAAACAGAAAAGTGATGCCAATAGTCCCACGTGTTGCTGCTCCGAGGCCACACAATCTGAGTCAGCTTTGCCTACAAGCAGCTCTGTTGGTGTGATCTCCTTCTGGGAACTGAGAAAAGTACATTATTCATTCATTTTATGAGTATTTATTAAAAGCTGCCTAAATGCAAAACACTATAATTCCCAATTACTTCTGGTAAACTAGCTTACACAAACTAATCTCAAGCCTATGAAAAAGTTCCTTTTCAGGAAGATACTTCTGAGTGAGCCACTTCAAAGAATTTTCTCTTGGGAGAGTCATATCAGAAAAGTCAGGCACGGAAAAGAATGCCTTAGTTAAGTTACAAGGCTGATCACAAGTCTCAGTGGTCATGTAAGATGGACAACTAACTTCCCAGATGTGGCTGTAAATTACATCATGCATTACAATGTTCTCATAAATCAAGTTTGGGAACTGTTTTCTTTTTTTTTTTTCCCCTCACTTCTGGACTACTGTAGGACAATTTTGATAGAACCACCTACTCTGGAAAAAACAATACTGACAAGAAGACAACTATTCTGTCCAGTATCACCAGAAAAAAAATAATAAAAGGGTGAAGTCGTTAAAACACAGTCTATATAGCATTCCCCAGGCCCTGGTACACATTGACCTTAACATTATAAAAAAATGTAGACAATCAGAGCCCTCATATACAACCAATGGAAGTGAAAAAAGGCACAACAATGACCCAACACTGCTTAGTTAAATAAAGTTGAAGATTCACACAGTCTATGGCCCAGCCTATAGAAATGAATGCAAGTGTAAACCAGGAAAATGAACTATATATTCATAGTAGAATTATTCCTGATAGTTCCAAAGTGGACATAATTCATACTGGTGGTTTATTCATAGAATGTAATAATAGAATTATTCCTGATAGCTCCAAAGTGGACATAATTCATAGTGGTGGCTTGTTCATTGAATGTAATAGTATAGAGATGTAAAAATGGGGAAACTACAGAGAACGCAATAACATTAATTTCTCAAACCTACTGTTGAACAAAAGAAGCCAGCCAAAAAGTATAATTCCATTTATGTAAAGTAAAAAAATAAGCAAAACCAAATACTTCCCTATAGAGAAGCATACTTAGTTATTAAAATAAAGAAAAACAAGGAAGTCATTACCATTAGGAAAGGAGAACGTTACAGTTGGAAGGATAGAGAGGCAGAAGATACTGATTGGGATGGAATATGAGGGAAGATTCTAGGGTGCAAATGATAGTCTATCTCTTGACCTCAGGGGTAGTTACTGCAGAGGTTTATGTATAATATTAAAGTTATAAGCTATGTATTAGGCATGTTGTGGCATATATTTTACAATAAAGAAACATCTCTATCTATCCACTGATATTCACCTGCTTCTTGTGGCTTTCAGTCCAACAACTAAACTAGAACAGTATTTCAGGATTAGACAAAAATAGCAATTACTGAGATGTAAGTGTTTATCGCATTCCACAAGGTGGTTTTGATACATATCTGGGTCCCCATCTACACAGACATTCAATAATGTGATGGTCTTTTCACAGCTCCCAGACCCATGAAAATCTCTGACACCCCCAACACCTCCAGCACCATCACTGGCTTCATCCTTCTGGGCTTCCCTTGCGCCAGGGAAGGGCAGATCCTCCTCTTTCTGCTATTCTCTGCTGTCTACCTCCTGACCCTCATGGGCAATGGGTCTATCATCTGTGCTGTGTACTGGGATCAGAAACTCCATACTCCCATGTACCTCTTGCTCGCCAACTTCTCCTTCCTAGAGATCTGCTATGTCACCTCCACTGTCCCCAACATGTTGGCCAACTTCCTCTCTGACACCAAGGTCATCTCCTTCTCTGGGTGCTTTCTCCAGTTCTACTTTTTCTTCTCCTTGGGTTCTACAGAATGCTTTTTCTTGGCTATTATGGCATTTGATCGGTACCTTGCCATCTGCCGGCCTCTATATTATCCAACCATTATGACAGGACGTCTCTGCACCAATCTTGTGGTCACCTGCTGGATACTTGGTTTCTTTTGGTTCTTGATTCCCATCATCATCATCTCCCAAATGTCGTTCTGTGGATCCAGGATCATTGACCACTTCCTGTGTGATCCAGGTCCCCTGTTGGCCCTTACTTGTACTAGAGCCCCTGTAGTAGAGTTAACTAGCTCCACCTTAAGTTCTCTGCTCTTATTTATTCCCTTTCTCTTTATCATGGGGTCCTATGCTCTGGTCCTGAGAGCTGTGTTGAGGGTCCCTTCAGCAGCTGGACGAAGAAAAGCTTTCTCTACCTGTGGGTCCCACCTGGCTGTAGTTTCACTGTTCTATGGCTCAGTGATGGTCATGTATGTGAGCCCAACATCTGAGCATGAAGCTGGGATGCAGAAGATGGTAACTTTGTTTTATTCCATAGTAACTCCACTTATCAACCCTGTAATATATAGTCTGAGGAACAAAGATATGAAACATGCTATGAAGAAATTATTGGGAACCTAAAAATAAGTTTTGGCTTAAAAGATTTGGGGATAGAATCTATTTTTAATTCCTTTTCTAAGATTTTATCTATTTATTTGATAGTGAGAGAGCGTGCAGGTACAAGCAGGGGGAGCAGTAGGGGAGGGAGAGGAAGAAGCAAGCTTCCTGCTCGTCAAGAAGCTTAGTATGGTATTCAATCCCAGGACCCTGAGATCATGGCCCCAACCAAAAGCAGATGCTTCACCAACTGAGCCACCCAGGCGCTCCTGTTTTTAATTTCTTAGTTAAAAAGACAACTCACATCACACAGAAAATTATCGGTATTGTTTTTTAACTTCATACACCAGACAGTTTATTTCCTAGATTTAATGGGGCTATAAGGGATCTCAAAGGTGCACTCCATCTCCCTAATTTTATAAATGGTAAAGTACTAGAGTGATAATAGAGTTTGCTGAGAAATAGAATTTAAAACATCTCCTTCCAAGTCATAAAACCTCTCCACAGTGGAAGAACAGTATAAAACAGCTTTATTATTGAATAAGCATTACAGCAAGAGAATATGTGTATCATAGCAATCTAAGAGATGGCAAATACATAAAGAAATATCTTTCCTTTTTGTAGCCAACCAGATACAACCCATTTACATACATGTTCTCAAGATAAATAACTATTAGTCCTCAAGAAAAACTTGACAGCACCCATTGTCACAAATGGTTCATCCTAGATTCACCTCATAATTGGGATGGCCCTATGTGTTTGCCAACTGGCTTCATACAAAGGAAAAATAAGTCTATTTATACTACCTGAGATAGTTTTGTAGATTGGAAGATAGGCCATCAAAGGTAGGCTCCTATACCCCCACAGAAACTGGGAGACTGAGGCACTACCCCTCTGATGATTACATTTCAGTGATACTTCCTAGGTCCTTGACAGAGACATTCCTGAGTCAGAATCAGGCAAGAGGCTCATTTAGATGATGTGGTTCATATATACAACAGAGTATTACTCAGCCATCAGGAAAGATGAATACCTATAATTTGCACTGACAAGGATGGAACTGGCAGGGATTATGCTAAGTGAAATAAATCAAGGAGAGAAAGACAAATTATCATACGGCTTTACTCATATGTGAAACATAAAGAATAGCATGGTGGACCATAGGGGAAGAGGAGGGAAAACTGAAAGGAAAGAAATCAGAGAGGAAGACATACCATGACAAACTCTGAAATTCAGGAAACAAATTGAAGGTTATAGAAGGGAGGGAGGTGGTGGGCTGGGGTAGCCAGGTGATGGGTATAAAGGAAGGCATGTGCTGTGATGAGCACTGTGTGTTATATGCAACTAATGAGTCATTAAACACTACATCAAAAAGAAATGGTGTACTATATGTTAGCTAACTGAATGTAATTTTTAAAAAAGAGGCTCATTTAGATGTTTTAAATTTTTACATACATTTCAAAGACAGAAAAACAATTTATAAGTTTTCTAAAGTCAATGCTCAAGAAAAAAAATGGGAGGGGGCAGAAAATCTCTTCCCTTATTTTCAGTAGGGATAATTCAGCCTCTAATTTTTCATTTGTAGTTAACCTTACAAATTACACAAGGTTATAACTCTATGGCAAAAGCTACAGTTTTCTATTATCCTTTCAACAACAACAAATTGGCCTTTTTTTCTGGTCTAGATTAAATTTCTGCCTTCCAGAAATTTAATGTTGGGAACATCAATTATAGACAAAAGATTCATAACTTAATATATATATAAATCTATATATGTGTGTGTGTGTATATATATTTACATATCAAGAAGAAAATAACATCAGCGCATAAGAAAAAGTGACAAATGTATGAAAAAAATGAATAGCAGATGTTTTCAATATATAAAAAGACATTCTATTTTATTCAGAATTAGAGAGATACAAAGATTAAACATGATGTTGGTGTAAACACCAACCTCTTCCTTTGCTAGTAGAACGTAAATTGTTACAACAGCTATGGAGGACATTTTGACAAAAACTATCAAAATTTAAAGGGCACAAATTCCACTATCTGTGTGACATTAGTAAGTGACTATGGATCTTAGGGCTTCAGTTTCTTTCCTACACTTAGATACTAATAATATGGATAATGGTGATAGTTACTTCAGCATGAAAATTAACTGAAATAATATATAGAAGACTAAGAAGCAAAAATGCGTGACACATTGTTGGTGTTCACTATCTGGATGTTTAGTTAATGTACCTACAATTAAATGTTAACATACTGAAGATTAAAAGTATTGTTTTAAAACTATTTTAGCTTCTTTCACCTAGAACACTTATTTCCTTGGCCTGTATCCGATAATTTAAGGCATTCTGCAACCCACTGGCAACTTACCAAACCTTATTCATGAAATAAATAATTGTCTTCAGTAGATTCAACCTTTTGTGATTGTAAAAAAAAAAAAAAATGTAAAAAAAATTTAAAAGGCATTCGGTGATGGGTATTAAGAAGGGCACATATTGCAGAGAGCACTGGGTGTTATATGCAAACAATGAATCATGGAACACCACATCAAAAACTAATGATGAACTGTATGGTGACTAACGTAATAAATAAATAGATGATAGATAGATAGATCAATAGATCGATTTAAAGGGCATTCCTTTAAAAAAAAAAAAAAGGCATTCCTTTTGACCTAGATATTCCAGTTTTAGATACTGATCTGAGTAGTATACTCACATATAAGAAAAAATGGCATACATACAAGAATATTTAGTACTGTTTCTAACAGCAAAAATTAAAACAATCTAAATTCCTATCAGTTAAGGACTGATTCAATTACTATATATCCATAGAATGAAATATACTACATACCTGTAATAAGTGAATATCTGGGGCGCCTGGGTGGCTCAGTGAGTTAAGTGTCTGTCTTCAGCTCAGGTCATGATCTTAGGGTCATGGGATCGAGCCCCACATAGGGCTCTCTGTTCAGCAGGGAGCCTGCTTCCCCCCTCTCTCTCTCTGCCTGCTGCTCTGCCTACTTGTGATCCCTCTCTTTGTCAGATAAATAAATAAAATCTTTTTTCAAAAGTGAAGATCTGTAAAAAACTATTCATCTTAAACTATCCTCAATGTACACAATTAAATGAAAAGCAAGATGAAAAAAATCTCTATCTTGGGCTATCTTTCAGGTGGAGAAAGATTATGGGTAAGTGTATGTTTGTGTTCATAACTACATTATATACTTTTTGAAGAAGAAAGAAGAAAGCAGAACAGTGATTGTTTTTGAGAAAGAGAACTGGGTGTTTGGGACAGGAAAAGAAAAGGACAATCACTATATATGCTTTTGAATTTTTACAATTTCTTTCTATAATCATGTATTGGATTTAAACAATGGTAATGGTTACATTAAAAAATAAACTTTTGGGGGCACCTGGGTGGCTCAGTGGGTTGGGCCGCTGCCTTCGGCTCAGGTCATGATCTCAGGGTCCTGGGGTCGAGTCCCGCATCGGGCTCTCTGCTCAGCGGGGAGTCTGCTTCCCCTCTCTCTCTCTGTCTGCCTCTCCGTCTACTTGTGATTTCTCTCTATCAAATAAATAAAATCTTAAAAAAAATAAATAAATAAATAAACTTTTGGGTCCCTGGGTGGCTCAGTTGGTTAAGCACTGCCTGCAGCTCAGGTCATGATCCTGGAGTCCTCGGATCAAGTCCCACCTCGGGCTCCCTACTCGGGAGTCTGCTTCTCCCGCTGACCTCTCTTCTCCCATTCTCTCTCTCTCTCTCTCTCTCTCTCAAATAAATAAATAAAATCATTAAAAATTTTTAAAAATATTACATTCAAAACTTATTCTTTGACCTAGAACCATGTAAGCTGGTATGTGGAATGTACTTTGTATATTTGACCTACTTTTATGAATTCAGCTTTCTTTTTCATTCCAAGGGATACACTGATATTTATTTGTATTCAAGAAAAAAAATTTAATGCAATGCTTCTTTTCATCCACAGTAGAAAAATAAATGTAATTTTGCTTTTCTCAATATATAAGTAATAAATGCTCATTGAAATAATTTTCAAACAATAAAAGATCTAAATACTTTTAAAGTTATCTAAAATCCCACCACTCTGAGGGAACCACCATTAATACTTTAGTCAATTATCTTTCATGTGTTCTTATATACACATACACACGCTCTCACATATGCCAATATTATACGAATGACAATTTTGTTATGGTGGACTCCTTTATTTTCTCCTTCCTATACTTACCTCCATCTCTTCCTCCTCAATCTACTTTTTTCTGTACAACCAACTATTCCCTACTAGACAAACAATATTAACAACCCAGTACATATGTTTCATATTTTTCTCCATGCTCTTAATTATATCAAAATATTTTTAACCATATGTCAGGGATTTTTCACTGTTTATCTTACAAAAATAAAGTTATATTTTATAGACTTCTCTATTTGGTATCCTTACATTTGGCCTTACAATATATACAATTTTCTCCAAAGTAAGGTTAGGTGTACCAAATATTTTCATTTTGTATAGTAGGCCAGAGATGTGTAATTAGTAAAAATTGGGTTCCTTCAATAGGATCTTTTAATAAGAAGAACTCTTCTTGAATTGTGGATAATATTCATCCCATAAAAGACATGACTGAGAACAGATTTCATGTCCTTATTGAGTGAGATGTCACTGAGAATTTGAAGATTGGAGTCTTTATAGAAGGTATCATTTTTATAGAGGGTGTGAGAGGATATGATTAGTCATCTCCACTTCTACTAAGCAGCCAGATATGGGATTCACATACATCACCATGATGTCATAGAACAGAGACACTACCACCAAGAATCACATTTAGAGAAGGCATTTTGATGACAAACTGAGAGCACCCAAATGTAGCTCTTATAATCAACAGATATTGTCCAAGGGTATACAAAGCAGTTAGAATGATAACGAATTCATAGTACATGTTCTATGACGTAGCATAGATAAGGGACATGATTCAATGGGCTCATGTGTAGCGGATGCCATAAAGTGCTGTCCCAATCTTTCTTTCAAGACTGAGACAATCATTTCTCTGACAGAAGTCTAGCATGCTGATAACTGGCATCCTTGCCAGAAACTGCCTCAAGCCACACAGACTAGTTTTTTCCTTGATTATCTGCACTCCCCAGGGATAGCTCACATCCAGGAATTAGTCAATGCTGGTATACAAAGGCCTAACAATCTTTCCTCAATCTGTGACAAATCTGAACAGCCATCACAGCTACAGGGTTCCATATGGCAATAGCTGAGACTTTTGTTTCAATTTATCAATAGTTCAACTTCTCCTTCTGTCCCATCCTACGTTCCTCAATCCTGTACAGCTGTTGTTCCCAAAAGAATTCTACAACAAACTCTCTGCATGAACTCTTAGCCTCTATTCCTACTGAACCCAACCTATGTCACTGTATCACTTAGAAAGAATATAGGGACTAAATGAGAAAGTCAGTGAGCCAAGAGAATCACATCGCCCTTCCACAGATGCTGTCATGAGAATGAGATAGTGCAGTAAGTAGCATCAGGCCAACTGCTGACCATTTTCCATGACAGAGTAGAAGAACCATGCATTTGTGCTTTGAAAAATGAAGCACAACTGGGCGCCTGGGTGGCTCAGTGGGTTAAGCCGCTGCCTTCGGCTCAGGTCATGATCTCAGGGTCCTGGGATCAAGTCCCGCATCGGGCTCTCTGCTCAGCAGGGAGTCTTCTTCCTCCTCTCTCTCTGCCTGCCTCTCTGCCTACTTGTGATCTCTCTCTGTCAAATAAATAAATAAAATCTTTAAAAAAGAAAAAAAAGAAAGAAAGAAAAATGAAGCACAACCAAGTGAAGCAACCACAATATAGAATGGTATTGGCTTTAGAAAGAAAATTGTCCAACATGTTGGATATTGAACAAGTAACTTATAAAATCATATAGCTACCACTTGAGAGAAGATGGTAGAGTAAGATGACTCTAAGCTCCCTTCATCTAATGAACATAACTAGAAAACAGCCCCATCAGTGTAAATAGCCCAGAAAATGACCCAAATATTGGCAAAACAGACTGTTTTCAGCTAAATGTACTGAAGAGGCCATATCGGAGAGGGTAAGAAGGGCAGAGGCATAGTAGGGAGCTAAACAGACCATAATACTGGCTGTGGGAGGGATACTGCAGGCACAGAGAAAAGAAATAGAATCTCATACCAGGCACCTCAGGCACAGGGAACCCCCACAGAGAAGATGAATCCCTATAACATTTGGCTTTGAAAACCAGAAAGGCATAATTTCATGGGTTCTTACAATCAGTAGGGCTTAACACCAGGAAATCTAAAAATCAGTGAGCTCAATTCTGGGAAAGCCAAGAAAGCAAGAAGAAACTGAGTCTCTGCCCTTAAAGAGACAGCACAACTAACAGCCCTGTGGAGATACTGCATAGAAGCCACAGTTTGAAAAAAAACCGCCTGGGATAAATGAAGGGAGATTTATTACTAATCTAAGAGCATGTGCTAGAGGGGTAGGGAACCTTGGGAGGCTTGTCCAAGTATAAAAGAGCTGGCAGGCACCATTTACCTACCCTGCCCCCCAGCCTAAACACAAGGAACCTACACAGCACCAATACTCACTAATTTAGTAACAGCACACCCTGCCTCAAATTCTGTGGATATGCCCCCTCTAGTCAGGCTTCCCCTCCAGGTCCCCTCCCACAGCAGACTCACACAACCTTGCTAATACCAAATATCCCACCCCCACATTCTCCTGTTGACCTGCCCTCCAATACAACATTGGCCACACCCATCCAAAGTGCTGCCACAGTGTGGCAATCTGCAAGCAGCCCCAACAAAAATCAGTACTACTCCAAAACTGACTCCTACATGGGAGAGAGGGGAAGATAACCATATACACCAGTCCAAATGCTGCCCTAGCAGTGGGCTGGGGACAGACTTCCAGTCTGACTACAGACTCTCCCCACCAGCAGAAACTTCTCAGGGAGGCAACAAAAGGAAAGTGCCTTGTATTTTGGTGCTACTACATCTCTGGCAAATACCTGATCTGACTCAACTCGAGCCCTAGATGACCCCATACTGGCCCACTAATAGCAAGGGACCAAATCCTGCCCCCAACAGGCAGAAAGCCATTGCAGATAACAGACAGAAGACAAAAGTGACTCAGTCACAATAATATGGCACATGCAACACATAGGAGACACCCATGAAGTGCCAGTTTCTGGTGAACAGGGGACATTAAACTGCTGGGCATGACAGGGCCTCTTCTTCATAAAGCCACTACTTTCAAGAGCAGGAGATATATCTGGCTTTCCTAACATGGAAACAGACACAGAGGGGTGCCTGAGTGGCTCAGTTGGTTAAGCATCTGCCTTCAGCTCAGGTCATGATCCCAGAGTCCCAGGATTGAGCCCCATGTCGGGCTCCCTGCTCAGTGTGAAGTCTGCTTCTCTCTCTGACACTCCCCCATCTTTTGCTCTCTCTCACACTTTAATAAATAAAATCTTTAAAAATAAAATTTAAATAAAATTTTTTAAATTTATTTATTTTCAGCATAACAGTATTCATTATTTTTTCATCACACCCAGTGCTCCATGCAATCCGTGCCCTCTATAACACCCATCACCCGGTACCCCAACCTCCCACCCCCCGCCACTTCAAACCCCTCAGATTGTTTTTTAGACTATAGAGAACAAACTGATGGTTACTAGAAGGGAGGCAGTGGGGGATGAGTGAAATAGATGATGGGGATTAAGGAGGGCACTTGTGATGAACACTGGGTGATGTACAGAATTGTTGAATCACTATATTGTACACCTGAAACTAATATTACACTGTATGGTAACTAGAATTAAGATGAAAATTAAAATTAAAATTAAATTTTAAAAAAGAATTATAACTCCAGAAACCATATTATTAACTATCATGTTATGCTCTCTCTTAATGTTAGGGTATTATATGAGAGCTCCCGAGCTAACCATTTTGTATACACAATTTCTCTTAGTCCATTACATTATTTGAGCCATTACTATTTTACATGATTTTACATGGAAAGCTAAGACCTGAAGATATTAGGTAACAATTTGCTCAAAGTACAGCCTGATAGTAACTAAGGAAGTGGATACTTAACCCAGGTTTCTCTTAGTCCAAAGATGATGTTCTTCAACACTACTAACTTGTCATGGCAGAATTAAAGAGGTTATTGAAAAATGGGGGAAATTCTCCATTTCACTAAAGCTGTAATGACATTCAGATGTTAGAAAGCATTCATGGGAAAGAGCAGAGAAGAACCCAGTGACTAAATGTAGAATAATACTGTAAATACAATATGACATCTATATGCAGGAAAATTAACTTCCAGTCTTTAGAAAAAAGACAAAAGGGAAGTATACCAAAACAGTTTAAATGGCAATATTTAGGTAATAATATGGAGGTCTCTTTTTTCTATTTTTTTCCAATCTTATGATTTATTTTAAAATGTTTCTATATCAAATAATAACACATTAATAAGTTTTATTCATTATTATAATAAATTATTTAAATAATAATGATGATAAGTCTAGCTCAGAGTTTCCCAGTTTAAAAGAACTGGCATAACTTAAGGATATTCACCTATATAAAACCTCACTAACCAGCCTGTCCCTTACTTTTTTCTAACAAAGCCTATCACTTCAAAAAGTGTTTTCAGAAATTAAGAGAGAACACTAAGTCCCTTGAAAGAATGGGGGCAGGGGCAGGAAGATTAAAAAATGAACATTTGGGAGTAACTAGCAAGAGAAGAGTCCTGTTGGCCCATCTAGCTTCATTTCAGTCAGTTTCATGGGTACTATATAGAATAAGAGGTTTCTGGACTCCAGTATCAGCTGATTAGATATAAATTGTGATGAAGTCCTTCTAGCAATATGGCAAACTAAAGATGTCTCAATCACATACTACAGTTTCTTATGTCTCACATTCCCAAGTTAATATGTCCCTAAAAAGTTGGCAGACTATTTATATTTCTTTACTATTTAAATTGATTTACCTAACAAGCGTAAATGAACACCTAGAAAAAGTTGGCCTGCAAAATATAATAAAAATCACAATTCAGAACCCAGTTTTTATTTAAATACTGATACATACATATATAAATGTGTATGTGTATGTATATATATTTCTCAAATATATACATATTTAATATCTCAAATATATACATATTTGAGAAAATATGAAAAATAATTCTAAAGAAAGAACACAAAGGATCAACACACTACAGAAGAAGTTTTCACATTTTACATCAGTGATAGATTCTCATGAAATATATCTGTGGTCATGAATGTAACTCTATATTTAGAATATAACTCTTCTCTTATCCCAAGGTAAATGTCCTTTACAGCTCCAAAATTCTTACTCATTAAATAATTTCATAAAATAACCGTGCCATTTTTTATATTTTTTTCTTCTAGAATATTTGGCTGAGTTTCCCATGCTAAATGCTTTGCAGATGAGGATAATCTTTTACAGTTATTTGTATTTCTCTGCTGTTTTCTACATTTCTCAATGCAATTCTCATACTCATTCACAGAAGAGTGGCAGACACATGGTAATGTTGATTAAGTGACTGTTGATGGATTTCTGGAAGTTCTCTATTTAAAAAGATTATGTGCTTTCAGGGTGCCTGGATGGCTTGGTCAGCTAAGCACCCTGCTCTTTTATTTTTTTAATTTTTTCAGTGTTCCAGAATTCATTGTTTATGCACCACATTCAGTGCTCCATGCAATACATGCCCTCCATAATACCACCACCAGGCTCACTCAACCTCTTACCCCTTACCCCTCCAAAGCCCTCAGATTGTTTTTCAGAGTCCACAGTCTCTCATGGTTCATCTCCCTCTCCAATTTCCCCCAACTCCCTTCTCCTCTCCCATGTCCTCCATGTTATACTTTATGCTCCACAAATAAGCAAAACCATATGATAATTGACTCTCTCTGCTTGAATCATTTTATCCAGCATAACCTCTTTTAGTCCCGTCCATGTTGATACAAAAGTTGGATATTTATCCTTTCTGAGGGAGACACAATACTCCGTAGTATATATGGACCACATCTTCCTTATCCATTCATCCATTGTAGGTATCTTGGTTCTTTCCACAGTTTGGCGAAAGTGGCCATTGCTGCCATGAACACTGGGGGACAGATGGCCCTTCTTTTCACTACATCTGTATCTTTGGGGTAAATACCCAGTAGCACAACTGCAGGGTCATAGGGAAGCTTTATTTTTAATTTCTTAAGGAATCTCCACACTGTTTTCCAAAGTGGCTGCACCAACTTGTATTCCCACCAACAGTATAAGAGGGTTCCCTTTCTCCACATCCTCTCCAACACACGTTGTTTCCTGTCTTGCTAATTTTGACCATTCTAACTGGTGTAAGGTGGTAGCTCAGTGTAGTTTTAATTTGAATCTCCCTGATGGCTAGTGATGAACATTTTTTCATGTGTCTGATAGCCATGTGTATGTCTTCATTGGAGAAGTTTCTGTTCATGTCCTCTGCTCATTTTTTGACATGATTATCTGTTTTGTGTGTGTTGAGTTTGAGGAGTTCTTTATAGACCCTGGATATCGGCCCTTTGCTGTATTGTCATTTGCAAATATCTTCTCCCATTCTGTGGGTTGCCTCTTTGTTTTGTTGACTGTTTCTTTTGCTATGCAGAAGTTTTCATCTTGATGAAGTCCAAAAATTCATTTTTGCTTTTGTTTCCTTTGCCTTTGGAGACATATCTTGAAACAAGTTGCTGTGGCCAGTGTAGAAGAAGTTACTGCCTATGTTCTTCTCTAGGATTCTGATGGGTTCCTGTCTCACTTTGAGGTCTTTAATCCATTTAGAGTTTATCTTTGTATATTGTGTAAGAGAATGGTCGAGTTTCATTCTTCTGCATATAGCTGTCCAGTTTTCCCAGCACCATTTATTGAAGAGACTGTCTTTTTTCCACTGTACATTTTTTCCTGCTTTGTCGAAGATTATTTGACCATAGAATTGAGGGTCCATATCTGGGCTCTCTACTCTATTCTAATGGTCTATGTGTCCATTTTTATGCCAGTACCATGCTGTCTTGGTGATCACAGCTTTGTAGTAAAGCTTGAAATCAGGCAATGTGATGCCCCCAGTTCTGTTTTTCTTTTTCAACATTTCCTTAGCAATTCAGGGTTTCTTCTTGTTCCATACAAATTTTAGGATTGTTTGTTCCAGCTCTTTGAAAAATATCAGTGGAATTTTGATTGGAATGGCATTGAAAGTATAGATTGCTCTAGGCAGTATAGACATTTTAACAATGTTTATTCTTCCAGTCCGTGAGCATGGAATGGTCTTCCATCTTTTTGTGTCTTCTTCAGTTTCTTTCATGAGTGTTCTGCAGTTTCTCAAGGACAGATCCTTTAGGTTAGGTTTATTCCCAGTTATCTTGTGGTTCTTGGTGTTATAGTAAATGGAATCGATTCTCTAATTTCCCTTTCTGTATTTTTCACTGTTAGTGTATAAGAAAACAACTGATTTCTGTACATTGACTTTGTATTCTGCCACGTTACTGAATTGCTGAATGAGTAGTTTGTGGGTGGAGTCTTGGGTTTTCAATATAAAGTATCATGTCATCTGCGAAGAGAGAGAGTTTGACTTCTTCATTGCCAGTTTGGATAACTTTTATTTCTCTTTGTTGTCTGATTGCTGTTGCTAGGACTTCTAATACTATGTTGAACAAGAGTGGTGAGAGTGGGCATCCTTATCATGTTCCTGATCTCAACGGGAAGGCTGTGAGCTTTTTCCCATTGAGGATGATATTGGCTGTGAGTCTTTCATAGATATATTTGATGAAGTTCAGAAATGTTCCCTCTATCCCTATACTTTGAAGTGTTTTAATCAGGAGTGGATGATGGATTTTGTTAAATGCTTTTTCTGCATCAATTGAGAGGTCCATGTGGTTCTTCTCTCTTCTCTCTTTTTTTTTTTAAAGATTTTATTTATTTATTTGACAGACAGAGATCGCAAGTAGGCAGAGAGGCAAGCAGAGAGAGAGAGAGAGAGGAGGAAGCAGGCTCCCTGCAGAGCAGAGAGCCCGATGTGGGGCTCGATCCCAGGACCCTGAGATCATGACCTGAGCCAAAGGCAGAGGCTTTATCCCACTGAGCCACCCAGGTGCTTCTCTTCTCTCTTCTCTTATTTATTTGTTCTATCACATTGATTGATTTGCAAATGTTGAACCATTCTTGCAACCCAGGGATAAATCCCACCTGGTCATGGTGGATAATCGTAGCACCCTACTCTTGACTTCAGCTCAGGTCATGATCTCAGGTTCCTGAGATCGAGCCCCACATCAGGATCCCTGCTCAGTGGGCAATCCTGCTCCTCCCTCTCCTTCTGCATCCCTTCCCCACTCATGCTCTCTCTCATTCTCTATCTCATTCAAATAAATAAAATCTTTTTTTAAAAAAATGGATGTGCTTCCAAATATGATCTTGAAGGCCAACAGAAAAAAGACATACTTGACAAATACAAAAGATCTGATGACTTTTTTGTAATTTTCTATTTTGAAATAATTTGAGTTTTTCAGAAAAGTTGCAAGAATAATATAGATATGCCCTTTATCCAGGTTCCAATTGGTTAAAATTTATAATTGCTTTATTAACCTCTGTATCTTTTTATATCTTTCACTGTGTCCTGTTTTTCTCTACATATTTACCTTTTTTATTTTCATTTTTATTTAAAAATAAATTAATTAACATATAGTATATTACTAATTTCATAGACAGTGTTTAGTGATTCATCAATTGCATATAACAGCCAATGCTCATTATATCAAGAGCCCTCCTTAATGCCCATCACCCAATTACCCTGTTCCCTAACTTCCCTCCCCTTCAGGGACCCTGTTTATTTCCTATAATAGGAGTTTCTTATGGTCTGTCTCCCTCTCTGTTTTCATTTTATTTTATTGTTCCTTCTCTTCCCCTATGTTCACCTTGTTTCTTAAATTCCACATGAGTGAAATCATACAATATTTACTTTTTCTGACTTATTTCACTCAGCATAATACCCTCTAGTTTCATCCATGTCATTGCAAATGGCAAGATTTCATTCTTTTGATGGCTGAGTAATATTCCAGTGTGTGTGTGTGTGTGTACACACACTATATATATATATATATTCATATATATATACATACATACATACCACTTCTATATCCATTCATCTGTTGATGGACACCTGGTTCTTTCTATATTTTGGCTATTGTGAACATTGTTGCTATAAATACTGGGGTGCACTGTGCCCCCTTCGAATCACTACATTTGTATTCTTTGGATAAATACCTAGTAATGTAATTCCTGGATTGTGGGGTAGCTCTATTTCTAACTTTTTGAGGAAACTCCATACTGTTTCCCAGAGTGACTGCACCAGTTTTCATTCCTACCAACAGTGTAGGAGGGTTCCCCTTTGCATCCTCATCAATATTTGTTGTTTCCTGACTTGTTAATTTTAGCCATTCTGACTGAACTCTGGCATATCACGAGATATGACCCTCACACAACTCCCAACACAGACATAACATTTACCCCTGGCACCATGAGTTCTGTGCACGATCAAGAAATGTAGCAGACCACTGTCCTCCTTTGCTGATTAACTACCCTGCACCCCTTTAAAAACTCCTGAGTAAAGCAGAAACTTCAGAGTTGGCTTTTGGACAAGTCTGCCTTCTCCCTAGGTAGCCAGCCTCCTGAATAAAGTTCAAATTCCTTTCCAAGCAAAACTCCTCTCTGAGTATTGGCATTTCCAGCAATGAGCAGCTGAACTTGGAGTTCAGTAACACCTTTACACCTAAAAGTTTCAGTGTGTATTTTCTAGAAATACGGAATGGTTTCTCACATAACCACAGTATGTGGTTTATATTTATATGGATATAATACTATTATCTAATTTATAGACCTTATTCTTTAATTTCTCCAATTCTGTTGATATCTTTTATAGTAGTAGTTAGGGACAGATTTCTTTTTCTGGTTCAAGATCCAGTCAAGATTACAATCTGACCATTTTTAATATCAAATGAGCCTTCAGATGTTAGTAAATTGGTGACACCTTCAAGGTTCTAAAGTAGATTTCTAAAAACAAAGTCATTCTTTCCATAGATTTCAATGGAAAGGATTTTTTGTTCTCAAAGTTAAACTTTCATATTTGAAAATTAAAGTAACTGTTTGTAGCACAAATAGAATGGAATAAAAACCATTGATCCTAGATGATACTTACCAGATTCTATGCAAGATTTTTAATCATTTTTTCTCCAGAAAAAAAAATTAATTTTAATATTGGGGCACCTAAGTGGTTCAGCAGTTAAGCACCCAACTTTAGATTTCAACTCTCAGGGTCATGAGATCCAGCCCCACAATGGGCTCTGTACTCAATGGGGAGTCTCTTTCTCTCTCTCTCTCTCTCTCTCTCTCTCTCTCTTTCTTTCTCTCCTGTGTCTCTCTGCCTGCTCATGCTCTCTCTCTAAAATAAATAAATAAGTCTTTAAACTTTTAAGCTTTAAGCTTTGGTCTAAGCTCAGTATAAGCACTAAATTGAGCTGATGGGCTTGTGTACTTCATAATTAACAAAAAGAGAAACGGAATTTTGTTACAGCTGATTGTTGCACCTACTAACAGTATATTATGATGTGCAAATACCTTGAACTTTATCCTTAAAAATAGCTGACTGTAGATGTGGAGGAAAAGGAGAATATTGTGAAATAAAACACCATCAACTTTCCTGAGGATTTAGTTGTCACTGATGTTGTTTTGTATCCTCTCTTGTGACAAGTTTCCCATATGAAGTGTATGCTTTTAAAGTAACCATTGCTGAAAATACAAGACAAGACTGATTGACATTTGCAACAAGTTTTTCCCACCTAAACATTGTAAATGGTGATTAGGCGTCTAAGTCAGCACACAACGTCCTATCCAATCCATGATGTACTTGCTCCTAGTATTGATGTTTTATGACACCTAATTACAGTTACCAGAAGGGGTGGAAATGGCAAATAAAAAGGAGTAAAAGTAAGCAGAGCAACATATGGATACTCTTGCATGTAATTAACTTGTAAACCTGCTATTTGGTTATGTGAATTCAGCTCACTCCACAGGAGTGGGTTCTCCCTCTTTCAGAGTCAGGGTGTTCTTTCAAGTCTTTCAGAGGGGAAATGACTTCCTCAACAAATACGTGGCTGGAATTCTGTGTGTGCATAGGTAGGTATGGCTGGAGGAGAGAGGGGGAAAGAGCAGGAAACTCTGATAAGCAAGACTTGAAAGAGAGGGCAGGGCTGTGTTGCCGAGGCCTTACTGACCAGGCTACAGACTTAGAGTTTTACACCATGATTAGGGGAAATGTCAAAGGTGTGTCAACAGGATGTGAGATGTTTAGGATGAAACCTCCTTCAAGGAGAGCAAGCTGTGCTAAAAGATCTGCTCCTTTGTTGAGGATGAAGAAAACTTGAAGCCCAAGCCCCAAGTGCAGCTTCTCCGCACATTGCTGCAGAATGGCCCTGCTATGTGGCCCCTTGGCCAAGAGTATTCTCAGGCATGATAAGTGTCCCATGAGAGGCAGGACTCCTCAGTGAAACTGATATAACTCAGAACCTGGATCTGAAAGAAGAGGGGGCCATGGTGGTATTGGGAATTTAGTGCCACAGTCCCTTGGCTAAGGTTCTCCAACCGATCTCCAGTTTCTGGTAGGAAGAGAGGAAATCTTTCCCCAAAACACACAACTGGCATTAATGGATTAGAAGTCCAAGAAAAATAATGACACCTTATCTAGGGTTTTGTTTGGCAGAATTTCCCTTGAGCATAGATATGCTGAACAGGTTAGTGAGGGATCAATCACTATTGCATCTCTAGCTGCCTCTAAGAGATTTAAACCCAGTAAAAATATTACTTCTTTCACCACTGGGGGAAAAAAAGACAGAAATGAAAGCACAATGGTCTCCAGAGAAGACAGGGAGTGAGCAAGGGAATAACTAGCACAGACCTGTCTCCTGACACTCTTCCCCTTCTAGAAAGAGTAAATGAATCCTCAAGGAGCAAAAGACAAACTCTGCTTATAATTCGTGGATCCTACAGCACATACGTTCACTGATCTTCATTCCAACCTACTTTACACCTTCTCTCCAGCTGGTTACTACAAAGGCAACTACTTCTACCGTCAGAAAAGCCTACAAGAAACTAACAGATGTTTCAGTTGGGATTCCCTTTCCTGCTTCAGGGAAGAAGGTAATATCATGCTTGAGAGGAAAAAAATACTAAAATATAGCTGGAGAATCTACATCTCTGAAAAAAGTTTCCTGCTAATTCTGCTACAGTCTTACAGAAAACATCTGACATTTATTATATGTCAGATATCGACAAAGTGCTTCCACCTTGTCAATTCATTATCTCATTCAGCCATCTTTATACCAACCCTTTGGGGAAGGCATTATCACCGCCATTTGACATTTGAGGAAACTAAGAGATAGGAAATAACTGACCTGTAGAATTTCCTACAACAATGCAATGTAAGTGCTGGAATTCAAATCCAGGGCTACTTCTATTATACAATTGCCTACTGCTTATCAGCAATGGATAAATACACTTACTTTCAAGGGCTTCCAAGAAAGTTTATACAATGGGATAGAGGGCTATGTATCACTAACTGGTTGCTAGGCTTTTTACAAATATTTAACCCTCAAAACACTCTCTGTAGTCAAAATGCTCACTCTCTCTACCTTACAGAAAAGAAAACCAAATCATAGAAAAGTGAACATGCATTCACAGATGGAAAGTGGTTGTGGTCCTCCATGGAGCAGCCCCTCCCCGGCATAAGGCAGAGGTTTATGCTCACAGGGGAATTGTCTGGGGTGGCTGCTTGAAGAATTTAACTAGTGAGGATACCAAGACTTGTACTCCAATGTATTTCTGGGATCAGCTTTAGGGAAAAAGAAGTGAGGATGCATCAGGATAATGGATATTCATTTCCCAAGTTAAAAAGTGAGGCTTCTCGGGCGCCTGGGTGGCTCAGTGGGTTAAGCCGCTGCCTTCGGCTCAGGTCATGATCTCAGGGTCCTGGGATCGAGTCCCACATCGGGCTCTCTGCTCAGCAGGGAGCCTGCTTCCTCCTCTCTCTCTCTCTGCCTGTCTCTCGGCCTACTTGTGATCTCTCTCTGTCAAATAAATAAATAAAATCTTTAAAAAAAAAAAAAAAAGTGAGGCTTCTTTTTGTTGTTTTTTTGTTTGTTTGTTTGTTTGTTTTCTAATTCTCTGTCCAAGCAGCCTGAGTGCATACACACACAGTTGAGGCCCCTGTTCTAGTGTTTCACCTCTGAGACCAATTCAGGGGGACCAAACCAACTTAGATGGACAGTTAACATAGCAGCTTCTTTCTTTTTTTTTTTTTTTTTGGTTTTAAAAAAATTATTTTTTAAAAGTTAACATGCGCATAAAAGGAAACTGAAAAACACAAGAAGCAAAGAACAAAGTCATCCATAATCACAAGCAGTTTAGTTTGACTTCTAGGTCCCATGGGTGTATCTACAAAAGTAAGCATTTTAATGTAATTAATATCGTAGTTATGTATCATGTTTTTTTACACACCATGAATATTTACCATTTCAAAGTCCCCAAACTATGAGTATTTCGATAACCAAGAATACACTACACCAAGTCCATCTGAAAGAAAAAAGTGTAATCCCGGCTTTCTCGGCGACAAAGATTTCAGAGGACAAAAATGGCAACAGGCCTCTAGATAAAGATACTGGCAGGGTTACCATTAAAATACTGCATTCCCTTAATGTTCAATTAAAACAGACGTAAGTAAGAGTACACAATGTATAATGATTCTAAAAGAATTCATTAGCAGCTGCTTTCTATGCTTAGGAGCTAATTGAAAAACAGTAACAAAACAGCTTAGCACAAATATCTCTATCTTTAACCACATTTAATTTCATTAGACTTAGCATAAAATATTTTTACACATTTCCTCTTCTCCAGGACAGTTTTGTCAGGCTTTTACCTGGAAAACTATTCTACAAGGGAGGTGTCCTATACCTTGTACTTTCATATATAATTATTATTTTTATTATTATTATGTTCAGTTAGCTACTGTATAGTACATCATTAATTTTTGCTATAGTGTTCAATGATTCATTAGTTACATATAACACCCACTGCTCATCACAACACGTGCCCTCCTTAATACCCATCACCCAGTTACCCCCTTCCCTCCACCCCTTCCCCCTCTGAATCCCTCAGTTTGTTTCCCAGGGTCCATAGTCTCTCATGATTCATCTCACTCTCTGATTTCTCCTCCTTTGGATTAATTAATACAATATCCAGCCAAGGGTGTTCATTCTAGGATCATATATCATTTCTAGACTTGCAAGTCTAAGTATCCTGTGCAGTCTGGGCATTCCTAGAAAAACAACTAACTTCTCAGAGATGAACAGAATTAAGAATTCTATAGTACAGTTCCCATTCAACCATTTGACAAACTAAGATGCTAGATCCATAAACAAATAATTTTTTTTAATCAAAAGAATTTAGGCCTTGTCTTTCTACTTGTCCACTCTGCTACCCATCCTTTGGCAGCTGAACAGATCACTTAAACAGAATATGTTCTGTTACCAAGAACATTCAATCTCTCATAACCCCCTTTCAAATAAGTTCCCTGAAATCTGTATCAGAACTCTAGTAACTCAAGGTAAAACACGGAAGTTATTAAATAACACATTCCTGCAAATTTTACTCGCATTATTTTTTTAAGTTCCCAAGGTGTAAAAATCAGTTTCATATAAATAATATCATTTTAAGACTTAGAACATGTTTCTCCTAAAATGTCTTTTATAGATATTTTTTAAACTTTTATTATTCTCTGCATTATTCTCTGCAATCCATGTGTTTTTCCAGAGTTTTATATGATACATGTATTTCATAATTTTAAAAATATTTTTGAAAAAAAATTATACTACAATTTATTAAATTCCCACTATGTGCCACGACCCTAATCAAACAATGAATTTGACAAGTTCTCTAGCTCATTCAACCGGCAAATGCAATAAATAAGTAAAGAAATAATTTCAGATCTTGATAAGTACTAAAAAGAAAATAAATAGAAATTTAGTAACGAGAGAATGACAGAGGAACTAACATAGAGTGTTCAGAAGAAGAAAGTATTTGTGCTGAAAACTGAAGAATGCGTTCAGATGAGATTCCCAGACAAAAAAAAAAAAAAAAAAAAAAAAAAAAAAAAAAAAAACACCTAAAGCAAAAGCACCTGGTCGGAGATGGGCTTGGCTTATGCCAGTATAGGAAGAAGCCCCATGTAACTGAGTAAGTACAAAGAGGGAAAGGCAGATGAGGGCAAGAGGAGGATAAAGGGAAGAAACTGGTGAAGTAGGTGAAGGCTGAATCATTTAGGGGCTCATGCGCCATAAATTGGAACTTGGATTTTATTCTAGGGTGGGGAAGTTACTGAATGTTTTTACATAAAGAAATGACATACTTACATTTTTAAAATTTTTAAATTTACATTATTAAAAGGTCACGGATTGCATGGAGCTCTGGGTGTGGTGCAAAAATAATGAATACTGTTATGCTGAAAATAAAAAATAAATTAAAAAAAAAAGGCAGTATGCCTGTTGTAGAGAACGGGTTAAAAGAAGCAAAGGCAGGAAGAAAAGAGATCATTCAGGAGGCTCTGTAGTAATCCAGAGAAATAATAGTAGTTTGAACAAGGAGGTGCAGGGGAAACATAAAAAAGCAGATGCATCAAGACAAATTTTAGAAACAGAGCAAATACAAATTGCACCTGAGTTATAAAGGATAAGAGAGAGGGAGATATGATATTAAACGTACAGAAAAAAAAAAAGAAAGCCCTCAAAGATTTACTCAACTATCCACATTTCCAGTAAAAAATTGGTCAAATAGATGACTGAGTATAAACTGAGATTTGAGGAAAGCAGCAAAACAATCCAAACCAAAAACACACAATTAAGACTAAGCAGGAGATCCCTTGAATTGCTTAAATCCAGGTATTATGTCTGTAAATTAATATTATAAACTCACAAGCTTCATAAAATTTTTGTTTTTACTTCTGAGACTGGATAACCTGAGTTCATGTGACTGCAATATCAGTTTTAACATGTTCTACAAAGAGACAGGCAAATTCAGGCAAAAATTTTTCACCAACAGAGGCAAAAAGTCCTGAATAGTTTCATCCTAAATGAAAGAGAGTTGTTTTACAAATTAGAGATTTTTAAATAAAACCTGCTTTCAGTTCCCCTTTATGAGAAATAAATAGATAATCATTTCGAATTTAACCTGAGATCTGATACAGACAAATTTAAAGCCGGGCAAAAGCATACAGAAGAGTGCTCATAATGCAGTCATCATCTCCCCAACCATTCAGACCCTAGCTGAGGCCAGGAAAGCCCTGTGGTAATAGATATTGAGACCAAGATGGCTAGAATCTTAGAATTTCTTAGGGGACACACAACCACCCTTAACCTGGGAATTAAATAAATGTCCTAAACCAACTTGACCAAGAGAAGGGGTTCCAGCATACCACTGCATCCTTACCCCAGAGAACAGATCTTTTCCAATCAGGTCAGATTATTGATGTTAATTTTATTTTCCAAGCCATCCATCCAAATGGCCTTAAGTGCTATTTTTTTCAGGTAGTTTTCTCCAACAAACTTGATGGCTTTGCCCATGAAATCGGTAGATAATGCCATTAGAGAGAATTAGGTTAAAATATAGCCTAAACATCATGTAATTTTTAACTGAAACCAAAAGTCCCACGTTTTTCTTGCTCTGGAATCACATGACCAACAAGGCACCTGACCACAAGCAACTTCATGAACAGGTGACTGTTCATGGAGTTCCTAAAGGCAATGTATTTATCCATTCATTTAAAAAATTACAGAAAGTCTTCTAAAGGCAAGGATCATCTATAGCTCTAGTCACCTCCATGACACTGCTCCTGGACATAACAATAACCTCAGCCTACTCTTACAAAGACATTTGTCAAGAAGAGAGCTAACCCAGTATATTGAGTTTAAGAGGAGAGAAAAAGAATTATATATAATATGGGGTTATGGACATTGGGGAGGGTATGTGCTTTGGTGAGTACTGTGAAGTGTGTAAACCTGGTGATTCACAGACCTGTACCCCTGGGGATAAATATATATGTTTATAAAAAATTAAAAATTAAAAAAAAAGAATTACACATAATAATATCAACCTGCATTGCGTTCTACTATCTGGGATAAGCTAAAGGCTATAGGGATTTTTAATCTATTTTGTTCACGGCTATACCTCCAGTATCTAGAAAAAAATACCTCGCCAACAGTAAACATTCAATAAATATTGAATTCATAATGAATAAACTAATCTGTTTCTTCTTTGGACAAAGAAAATGAAACCTCTCCACTGTTCCAGGAATATTCAGTAATTATGGGTTCTTTCATAGCTCCCAGATACATGAAAATCTCCAACACCCTCAACATCTCCAGCACCATCACTGGCTTCATCCTCCTGGGGTTCCCTTGCCCCAGGCAAGGGCAGATCCTCCTCTTTCTGCTCTTCACCCTTCTCTACCTCCTGACCCTCATGGGCAATGGGTCTATCATCTGTGCCGTGCGCTGGGATCAGAGACTCCATACTCCCATGTACATCTTGCTCGCCAACTTCTCCTTCCTAGAGATCTGCTATGTCACCTCCACTGTCCCCAACATGTTGGCCAACTTCCTCTCTGACACCAAGGTCATCTCCTTCTCTGGATGCTTTCTCCAGTTCTACTTTTTCTTCTCCTTGGGTTCTACAGAATGCTTTTTCTTGGCTATTATGGCATTTGATCGGTACCTTGCCATCTGCCGACCTCTACACTATCCAACCATTATGACAAGATGTCTCTGTACCAATCTGGTGGTCACCTGCTGGATACTTGGTTTCCTCTGGTTCCCAGTCCCAATCATTGTTATTTCCCAAATGTCCTTCTGTGGGTCTAGGATCATTGACCACTTCCTATGTGACCCAGGTCCCCTATTAGCACTCACCTGTGCCAGAGCCCCAATAATGGAGTTCTTTTGGATGATTTTAAGTTCTTTGCTTTTATTTATTCCTTTCCTCTGCATCATAGTATCCTATACTCTGGTCCTCAGAGCTGTGTTGAGGGTCCCTTCAGCAGCTGGACGAAGAAAAGCTTTCTCTACCTGTGGGTCCCATCTGGCTGTGGTTTCATTGTTTTATGGCTCAGTGATGGTCATGTATCTGAGCCCAACATCTGAACATGAATCTGGGATGCAGAAGCTTGTGACCCTCTTTTATTCTGTAGGAACCCCACTCATTAATCCTGTCATCTACAGTCTGAGAAACAAAGATATGAAATATGCCCTGCAGAAATTTCTAGGAATATAAAAATTTTTACTTTGGTAAAAAAAAAAATCTTTGAGTAATAGCCTACCTTCAAACTTCTTCAGGTGAAAAAATATTAATAACCAATACCACTCTGAGAATTGTTCATCCTATTACTGAACTTATTCATTGTGGCTGTTCATACTTTTCCTAGAATCATTAGAGCAAGAAAGGATTCAGAGACATTATCCAATTCCCTCACTTTATAGATGAAGAAGCTGGAGAATGGAAATTTTGAGGGACCTGCTCTCATCATAACTTTATAATGCACAGAATTTTTTTTTATTTTTTAAAGAGCTGCTCTTTCTATTCATAAAGAAAGAAATACATAATAAACTATAAGAATATATGTTTGCCATTCAGATATGCAGCCATCAAATAGTCTTTCATTTGAGCAGGGAGAAATATGTATATTATTGATAGAAATGTAAACTGGTACAACTTCTACTTAGAACAAATCACAAACAATTTAACAAACTTTAAAATGCATGCTATCCATTAACCCAGCAATTACACTCATTCCTAAATACCTAGTCTACACATACAAGCTCGCATATGTGAAAATATGCATGCAGAAGAATATTCATTGTTGCAGTGTTGTAATAGCAAATTACTAGAAACCACTTAAATGCCCATTTATTGAGACCTGTTTGGGTAACTTATGCCCATGCAATGGAAAATGAAACTTTTTTAAATGAGGGAGTTTAGATGTACAGATATGGTACCATGACAAGTTATTTTGTTAACTGAATAAATGATATAATCTGTCATTTCTGTTTAAAATTATAAATCTGTGCATTTTTTAAAGGGTAGAATATCCTTTTGAAGTATAGATATGAAAACTAACAATGGGTTCACTTGGGAAGAGGATGGAGGGTGTCGTGGATACAAAAGAAAGGAAAAGATTTATTTTCCCCCTGTACCCTTTGTTATCCCAGAGACAAAATTTTATTGATGATGATGATGATGATGACGACGATGTCATCTCTACTGGCAAATTTTCCAAGAATGGATACTAAGGAACAGTTCTCCCACAATTCCTGGGCCCCTTGCATAATCTATAAAGGAGGCTGCCTTCCATAACATATGAAGGAGCCAGGATCTAAGAGTCCACAGACATCATTTCATTCAGACTTCTTTGTTCTGAAGAGAGCAAATGGGAATTACTTTGTCATCTGAGAACTTGTGGGAGGAAATAAACTGCATTAAAATTATAACCAGACTCTTTTCAGAACTAATATATTTATATTCTTTATTGCTTACTCATTCAGTAAAAACATTTAATGAGGGATGCCTAGGTGGCTCAATTGGTTAAATTGTCTGACTCTTGATTTTGGCTCAGGTCAAATCTTGTGTGAGGCTCTGAACTCAGCTGGGACTCTGCTTCTCTCCATCTGCCCCTCTTCCCACTCACACACCCTCTCAAAATCAAATATATTAATCTTTAAAAAATTTAATGAACTACATCAATGTAGAAAAGAAAGTCCCTGCATTTGTGAAATTTACAGTCTAGTGAGGGAGACCAATAATAATCAGATAAACATATAATTCCAGTTAGTCATAGTAGTATAATTAAGAATGAGGGAGGAAAGAAATTTTGTAATCATGTGTGGTGATTTTAATTAGATTTATTGTGGTGATGATTTTCCAATATGCACATATATCAAATCTTTACATTGTATAACTGAAATATAACCTTGTATGTTAACTATCTCTCAATAAAATATGAATATATGAGTATAGAAAATGTTAGGAAGTGAAATGTCATTCCCTACTACATCACTCAAAAGAGGCAGTAGAGTCTTGTTGCAACACCTAGCTTTATATAAATGGGATGACAGAAATGACAACCCTAAGTCATTCCATTAACATTCACTAACTGATGGCCTTTCTACATTTCACAGATACATGAACATTTTAACACGTCCAAAATGCTAACATTCTGACTCCTCTCACCCCAAGGAGTTTTGGATCCTTCTCTTTGTGCTCTTCCCTATTTGTCCACTAAAAGCACTACATCCCACAAGCTCCATTGTGCATGGCTTCCTGCTAAATAAAACTAATGGGAGACACCATCAGGAGATCAGAGGGAAGAAAGAGAAGTTAGCTTCAACACAGCCCATAGACCCAGGAAAATGGATCCCATTATTTCTATGCTTTAGAGTGCCTCCCTCTGCTCACTTTGTTTCCTACCGGTATGGTGACTGACCATGCGACCAACAAAATTTCCCACAGAGGGCCTCACCCTCTCGTTTTCTAGATCAAGCTCTGAGTACTCAGGTCTCTGGAATTTCCTTCTCTAATGGCCCCAAGCCCACTTCCCTGGCCTGTGTGAACATTTTCCCTTAGTCTATCATCTGAATGGCAGTCTGTGTGTACATCCCTGGATCACAGAGGTGACAACGGGGTTATTTGAAGGGGTATGGACAGATCCTGGATATACAAGCTAGGTGTCCTTTTATGTGAGTATACGAGGGCCTCTCACATTGTCAAACTGATTCAGGGGTAGAAAGAGAAAGGAGTGAGCCACAAGAGAAAGAGCCTGGAGTAAGAGGTCAGCTCTCTCTGCACCACAGTTCTGCATGAAACTCTCAGGAATCTCAGAATTCTACTTCTGAACCTAGTTTTCTAAGTCCATACAAAGTACACCTGAAAATAGAAAGAAAGGACATATTTTACAGAACACTGTTAGGTTGATTTTTATCTTTTAAATATTTAGACATATTGCATATGGGAGTCCACTTGTATTTTTGCCCTGGGCCCTATGAATGTTATGGCTCAACCTGGATGGTATATATCTTCTGTGTTCACTACTAGGTTCTAGCAATGGCTACATCTCTCTAGGAATATAGGCTCTCTCAGATGATACCTGTATGGGGCTCCTGTAACACTATTTCCTCTTCTGACCTTGTGAGGTCTCAGGTAATAATAGTTTCTCTGTGTTACTAGGCTCTGAGTGGCTCAATATCCATTCTGGATTACCTTAACTCTGTCTGTGCCTCTATAAAAATTCTCTTCATTAGGGTCTCTTCAGTTGTGTTCCCTGAATGAACTATTCTCACCAAAATACTAGCCAATAGGATCCAAAAGTACATTAAAAGGATTATTCACCATGGCCAAGTAGGATATATTCCTGGGCTGCAAGGTTGGTTCAACAACTGCAAATCAGTCAATGTGATGCAATACATTAAAAAAAGAAAGAACAAGAACCATATGCTACTTTCAATATATGCTGAAAAAGCATTTGACAAAGTACAACATCCTTTCATGATAAAAACTCTTCACAGTGTAGGCATAGAGGGTACATACCTTAATATCATCAAATATATCTATGAAAAAGTCAAGCAGAGAGAGTCAATTATCATATGGTTTCACTTATTTGTGGAGCATAACAAATAGCATGGAGGACATGGGGAGTTAGAGAGAAGAAAGGAGTTGGGGGAAATTGGAAGAGGAGGTGAATCATGAGAGACTATGGACTCTGAAAAACAATCTGAGGGGTTTGAAGTGGCGGGGGGGTGGGAGGTTGGGGTACCAGGTGGTGGGTATTAGAGAGGGCACGGATTGCATGGAGCACTGGGTGTGGTGAAAAAATAATGAATACTATTATGCTGAAAATAAGTAAATTAGTAAAAAAATAAATTTAAAAAAGATATCTATGAAAAACACATCAAATATCATCTCAATGGGGAAAAACTGAAAGCTTTTCTGCTAAGGTAAGGAACATGGCAGGGATGTCCATTATCACCACTGCTATTCAAAATAGTACTAGAAGTGGGGCGCCTGGGTGGCTCAGTAGGTTAAAGCCTCTGCCTTTGGCTCAGAGTCCTGGGATTGAGCCCCGTGTCAGGCTCACTGCTCAGCAGGGAGCCTGCTTCCTCCTCTCTCTCTGCCTATCTCTCTGCCTACTTGTGATTTCTGTCTGTCAAACAAATAAATAATAAAATCTTTTTAAAAAATAGTACTAGAAGTCCTAGCCTCAGCAATCAGACAACAAAAATAAATTAAAGGCATCTGAATCAGCAAGGAAAAAGTCAAACTATCACTCTTTGCAGATGATATGATACTATATGTAGAAAACCCAAAAGACTCCACTCCAAAACTGCTTGAACTTGTACAGGAATTCAGTAAAGTGTCAGGATATAAAATCAATGCACAGAAATCAGTTGCATTTCTATACACCAACAGCAGGACAGAAGAAAGAGAAATTAAGGAGTCAATCTCATGTACAATTATACCCAAAAGCATAAGACACCTAGGTGCTACTGCCCCTCGGAACAATTTGTTACTTAAACTATAACCCCTGGAGGATTTTACTAGTTGCCAAGCACATTTAGATATGGCCTTATGAAAAACATATACTGGCAATAGGTCTTTGAGGAGAAGGACGATATACGACCGTGAAGCTGGGCAGCTGGGGATGCCTGGCTCACTCAGGGCGGAAGGCCGCCCCTTCACAGAAGCCAGGCAGCTGGGAAGCCCGGCCTGCCCAGGGTGGAACACCGCCTGCTTCAGGGAAGCCGAGTACCAGGGAATGCCTGGTCAGCTCAGGGTGGAACAAAATACCGCCTGCTTCCCTTTTCCCTTACCGCTTCTTTCTCTTCCCAGAAGCACCCGTTGTTTTTTAGATGACTCCTTTGAATTTGCTTGGTTAACTATAAACTTTGTCCTTCTTGCTTGTCCACAGGACGTGCAACTAACATTTGACTTTCATCAGTCCTTCTGTTGGCTATTGTTTCTATCTAATAAAAGTGAGACTGTGGAGTTGCTCGTGGCAGCAGTCTTTTCGACTGTTGTCCCCTGCTCCCAATCTCTTGCAGCTGACTTGTTTGTGCCTAATTCTTCTCCTGTAGCCAAATGGAAGTGGCACCTAGGGATAAAACTAACCAAAGAGGCAAAGATCTGTAGTCAGAAAACTATAGAAAAGTCATGAAAGAAATTGAGGAAGACATAAAGAAATGGAAAAACATTACATTCTCATGTATTGGAAGAAAAAATAGTGTGAAAAGGTCTATTCTACCTAAAACAACCTACACATTTAATGCAATCCCTATCAAAATACCATCAATTTTTTTTCAAAGAAATGGAAAAAATAATCCTAAATTTATATGGAACCAGAAAAGACCCCCAATAGCCAGAGGAATGTTGAAAAAAGAAAGCCTGGGGGTGGGTATTACGGAGGGCAATATTCCCTGGAGCACTGGATGTGATATAAAAACAATGAATTTTGGAACACTGGAAAAAAAAATACAAAATCTAAAATAAATAAATAAATAAATAACAAGATCCTAGCAAACAGGATCCAACAGCACATTAAAAAGATTATCCACCATGACCAGGTGGGATTCATTCCCGGGCTACAAGGATGGTTCAACATTAACAAATCTATCAATGTGATAGAACAAATCAATATGAGAAGAGAGAAGAACCACATTGTCCTCTCAATTGATGCAGAAAAAGCATTTGACAAAATCCAGCATCCATTCTTGATTAAAACGCTTCAATGTATAAGGATAGAGGGAACATTCCTGAACTTCATCAAATCTATCTATGAAAGACCCACAGCGAATATCATCCTCAATGGGAAAAAGCTCACAGCCTTCCCGTTGAGATCAGGAACATGACAAGGATGCCCATTCCACCACTCTTGTTCAACATAGTATTAGAAGTCCTAGCAACAGCAATCAGACAACAAAGAGAAATAAAAGGTATCCAAATTGGCAATAAAGAAGCCAAACCCTCTCTCTTCACAGATGACATGATTCTTTATATGGAAACCCAAAAGACTCCACCCCCACACTACTAAAACTCATACAAAAATTCAGTAACGTGGCAGGATACAAAGTCAATGTACAGAAATCAGTGGTTTTCTTATACACTAACAATGAAAATACAGAAAGGGAAATTAGAGAATCGATTCCATTTACTATAGCACCAAGAACCATAAGATACCTGGGAATAAACCTAACCAAAGAGGTAAGGATCTGTACTCGAGGAACTACAGAACACTCATGAAAGAAATTGAAGAAGACACAAAAAGATGGAAGACCATTCCATGCTCCTGGATCAGAAGAATAAACATTGTTAAAATGTCTATACTGCCTAGAGCAATCTATAATTTTAATGCCATTCCAATCAAAATTCCACCAGTATTCTTCAAAGAGCTGGAGGAAATAATCCACAAATCTGTATGGAATCAGAAGAGACCCCGAATTGCTAAGGAAATGTTAAAAAACAAAAAATAAAACAGGCAGCATCACGTTACCTGATTTCAAGCTTTACTACAAAGCTGTGATCACCAAGACAGCATGGTACTGGCATAAAGACAGACACATAGACCAGTGGAACAGAGTAGAGAGCCCAGATATGGACCTTCAACTCTACGGGCAAATAATCTTCAACAAAACAGGAAAAAATATACAGTGGTAAAAGGACAGTCTCCTCAATAAATGGTGCTGGGAAAACTGGACAGCTATATGCAGAAGAATTAAACTGGACCATTCTCTTACACTGTACACAAAGATAAACTCAAAATGGATAAAAGACCTCAATGTGAGACAGGAATCCATCAGAATCCTAGAGGAGAACATAGGCAGTAACCTCTTCGATATCAGCCACAGCAACTTCTTTCAAGATATGTCTCCAAAGGCAAAGGAAACAAAAGCAAAAATGAACTTTTGGGACTTCATCAAAATCAAAAGCTTCTGCACAGCAAAGGAAACAGTCAAGAAA
>NC_081569.1:50029016-50100636 GCF_022355385.1 Mustela nigripes | reverse complement strand
GCCGGGGGGAGGGGGTTTGGGAGAAGGGGGTGGGATTATGGACATTGGGGAGGGTATGTGATTTGGTGAGTGCTGTGAAGTGTGTAAACCTGGTGATTCACAGACCTGTACCCCTGGGGATAAAAATATATGTTTATAAAAATAAAAAATTAAAAAAAAAAAAAAAAAGAATAGCACCATCTAACTATTTAAATTGTCAAAAAGTTTATTTGGAAAAAAATGTTTACTGGTTGTTTGAAACTTGAAACAACTTTGCTCATCTAAACAGTTACAAATAGTGGTAGGGTCACAATGTACCTGCCCCTATGTCTCTTTTGGTCTCCCCAGAAAAAAATCCTGAGAAGGATTCCAGTGAAACTAGTTTATTTGGGTAATGAATGGAACATTGACAGAAGAGTGAAACAAGGAAGTATTCCAGTAGAAAAGGTACATTGTCAAGCCAGCTACCACTGTGGGTAACTGGAGCTAATCCCTCTGGAGAACCCCAGAGAAGTCCCATAGACATCCCAGAGTTGCTTCACTATAGGAGCAAGGAAGCTGGAATTTTGATATCCCAGTTCTCATCTGTTCATAGTTGAGGGCTTCTAGGGAGCACAGAGGTCATTAACTTCCCAGAACTTGTGGTGTGAAAGAATGAAGAAAAGGCAAGCAAAGCAGGTTTCCCAGTCAGAAAACAAAACAAAATCAACAACAAAAAAGTCTTTGGGAAATAAACATGGAGGTTGGCAGGTACACTAAAGTGAACAGAGGAGGAAATATGGAGGGAATATTCACGGAGAACCAATGACCTCTGTTACACTGTACTAATACCACCTCCAAGAATTCTGTGAGAAAATATCTAGGCTGACGGGATCAGTAAGAGAAGATGCTGACAAAACACAAAACAAGAAAAGGAATACAAAGAATACAAAGAGGACACATCATAAATTAGCTCTCATTATCTGCATGAGTAAATTAATCTCCCCAGGTCCCTCACACTACAGGGCTTAGCTCTCCCACTGCCAGTCATTAATGCAGTGTTCTTGTCTACTTTTCAGAGGGTGAAATTATTTATTCCATGAAAATATATGACCTTCCATTTCATGCTAAGTAGCTTGATGTGGCTGTGACAATAAGAACATCTGTAAGAAACAGTGGGGAAAAGTAAAATAACAACAACAGGAATAACAATGTTAGAGATGAGGGGTGCCTGGGTGACTCAGTGGGGTAAGCCTCTGCCTTTGGCTCAGGTCATGATCTCGGAATCCTGGGATCGAGCCCTGCATTGGGCTCTCTGATCAGTGGGGAGCCTGCTTCCCCCTCTGCCTCTATGCCTATTTGTGATCTCTGTCTGTCAAATAAATAAATAAAACATTTTAAAAATAATAATAATTTTAGAGATGAATTGCAGGTGTTCTTGTTTGTCAGTTTTGAATCTTGTGTTGTGACTGAGGGAAATATTAAAGCTGTTCAAACAAGGAAGCAAAATGAACTAATTAAGTCTTTAAGATGAACCTTCTTCCATAGTTGGAAGCAGAAGGACAGAAAATGAGTTGTGCTTAAAAAAAAAAAAAAAACCTGCACTCCATCAGAGATGAGAACCCAGCTTCCAGATGCAACTGCTAGAGAGGAAATGTGAAATGCCCTGCTCTGGCCTCTCCTGGACCTGGGTGGTGTGCCCTAAAATTCAGCTGCTTGAGGCTCACAGGGCCCAACCATAAACAAGAAATGAAAGAGCTATAAAGAAACCAGGTAGGAGCCAGGAAGATTGATTCCAGCTGCAGCTGCACAGCCCTCTTTGCCTGAGATCTCATCACACCTTCCCCCATCTCTCCTTTCTGGAAAGTCAGAAGAGGTTCTGTCCCTAAAACCCATGATTCATACCACTCACTAGAGGCCTAGTGAGTTGCTTCCTGCATGCAGTCACCACACCCTATTACTTGGATAGACTTTCCTTTGGGCAGCCAGCAGGTGCTCTGAGTCGGTTTGGAGGTTGACTAGATCTCAGGTCATCAGAACTTTAGGGCTGGAAAAGGTAATATTTTCTCCTCTACTAGAAAACAAAGGTGGAAGGCATCGGGGTCTCCAGAGAAAGCAGGTCTCTGGGGAAGAAAAGAACTGGCACAGAACAGTCTCTTGACACAGTTCTCTTTCTAGAAATGGAAAGGTGATCCTCATGGAGCAGGGCCCACTCCCTAGGGGCTCTGCTTATAATCCCTCTGACCTCCAGCAAATACAAAGAGATCACCCTATTTCTACACCTTCACTCATTGAGGGTTATTGTGGAAGAGACCCGCTCTCCTCTCCAGGAAGACCAGATACTGTAAGAGAATCTTCAGGTTTGGATTCCCTGTTTGTCCCCTTGAAAGCAATGACACAAAGCTTAGAGGAGAAAATAAACATAAAAGCAATAGAAAAACTACCACCCCCTAAATAAGGCTCCCTTTCACTTTGCTTCAGGTGTATATGATATAGTTAACAATTCCTAAGCATTTTTGTGTGAGGCCCTAGATAAGGCTCTTCCACAGGTTATCTCAGAGTCTCCCACCCCTTGGTGAAAGTGTTACTCTGCCTATTTTGCAGATGAAAAGATTGGGAAATGGTATTACATAACTGACTTGACAAAGTTCATATAATTGGTAAAATATGATTTGTAATTCAAACGCTAGGCTCCTTACCCCAAATACTTTGCTTTTCTACTAGGCTTAACTACCAATCACTTCTTGTAAATGAGAACACTGTTCCTATTTTCAAGTGCTTTGCAGACAGGGACAGGTGTGATAATCTGTCCCAACCAAATGAAGTAAAAGGATGTGCTGTTAAGAGAGCAGGTTAATAATATTTCCATACCATCCTGTCTTCTCAGACCTGCCTTAGGAAAAAAGGAAATATCAGAGAAACATCTTTCTCTCATCTGACAGCTCAGGACCTGGTTGTCCGAGATTGGGTCTACCCAAACTTTCCAAGATATAATGAAGGTGAGAGTGTAGTTTATTTTGTCTGACTTCTCAATTAACTCAGTCTATGCATCCTGAATACCTACCACAGCTTTGACAGCACTGTATCCATATATGCACTACATCTACACAGCACTTTCTAAAACTGAGCCTGGAAAATCTTCCTGCCATTGTCCAAAGCCCCATACCAGGTAAATACTGCCACTCTCTGTATAGAGAGGCCAACTAATAAAAGGAGAGGAAGAATGCGGTCTTGTTAGATATATCTTTTTTTTTTTTAACCACTGTCAATTTAGTTAGGTCAAGCATGAAATCGTGATGGCACACAAATTATCATTTCTCACACCCTTCTTGTTTTCTAGGGCAACTCTGTCAGACACTCAACATAGGAGAATTGCCCTGAAAGATAGTTGGCCTGGATCTTTTGGTTTTCACATATAAGCAACAATCTATCCAAGTGATGTTTGATCTGAGACATAAATGTGACTAAAATATTGCCTGTAGATCTATAAAGTCTCCAGAGGATGTGCACTTTTGCTGTACTTGGAATGAGAGTAAGCATTTTATAATTAAAAGTGATAAAGATCATATGTTGCTACTCCCTTTTCATATAAAGCATTTTATAATTAAAAGTGATAAAACTCATATGCTGCTACTCCCTTTTCACATAAAGAAATCAAAGCTTATAAAGATTAAAAAAAGAAAACAAAACAGAAACACCCACTAGAGCCACTGAGCAACTCCATCGCAGCACTGAATCTAGAATTTCTATCCCACTCTTTCCTACTTCAACATCCAAAAGCTGTGGGACCACAACTATCTTTAGCAGTCAGACAGGAAACCTCTGGGTTTGGGTGTAACGCGCCCTACTATCCAGAACATTCCATCTTGCATTGCTTCCTTTGAATGGAATTCCTCTCAAGTATGGGCCAATGCTCTGTAGCCCCAGGTCATTTGGAGTCTTCTACATTTCATTCCTAAAATTTCATCTCACAGGATTTTTAAAGTTCAAATGAAGTAATTCATAAATATTTATGTATATGTATAGCTATATTCTCTGTAACAATGTAGATAATTTCTTTGACAAATATTTACAAAATACTATTTTCTTCAGACTGTCCTGGGCACCGGGGATAAAGAGTGAACTTGAAGGACAAAAACAAAGAGCCTGAGTGGGGGAAGTATTCACTTCTAGAAACTAGAAGGCAGCCAGTGTCGTATTTCTGAACTATTGTGTGCACATATACATCTGTGCATGTGTGTGCAGAGACAGAGAAATTAGGGCAAATCCAGATAGTTTTTTTAATTCATTTTTGTAATTTAATGGAAAGCTGTCCTAACAGATCTGCTAAGCAGAACAGGTAGATCCCAACAGCTGTCCCCTCTTTTTCTTAAAAGGTCATTATTGTTGGACCAAGTTGCCATCATTCCACAGTCAAATGGATGGTGCTTGCCTTCCTGCTTATAAATACGAAAGAGCAGGAGTCAGTAAACTATAACCAATGGAACAAATCTAGCCTGCTGTCTGTTTTTGTATGGCCAATGGACTAATAATTCTGACATTTTTAACTTAAATATTAAAATCAATATGTAAGAATAACATTCTGTGACACATGAAAGTTACATGAAATCCAAATTTCAGTGGACATAAATAACATTTTATTGGAATACAGCCATGTGCATTCAGTTAGATAATGTCTGTAGCTGCTTTCACACAACAGCAGAGGTGAGTAGTTGTGACAGAGACTACGTGGCCTACAAGCCAAAAAAATTTTTTAAGATATTTATTTACTTATTTGAGAGATAGGAAGAGCAAAGAGGGAGAGTGAGAGGGAGAAGAAGACTCCGTGCTAAGTAGAGAGTCCGACATGGGGCTTGATCCCAGGACTCTGGGATCATGACCTGAGCCTAAGGCAGAGACTTAACTGAGCCACCCAGATGCCCGTACAACCGAAAATTTTTAAGACAAAATTTACTGGCCCTTGGTGTAAAGCATTACATAAATGGGTCGGTCTCTACTGAAATGCTGGCTAGTGTGGGTATAGTTCAAATATGTACACCTTCCAGTGAGATCAGCACAGAGAAGGGCACATTCTACAACCCCTCTGCTTGTTGAACCCTATTTTATATCTGAAGTCCTTATGTGTTCACCTCCTTTGCACAACAGTGTATGTTGGGGGACGGGGCATGTGTGTATGAGAGACAAAGTATGTATGTGTGTGTGTGTGTTTGATTAACAGAATCATGTGGTGAAGTTAGAAATATTAAGCAGGGTCAAATCAAAGACCCTGGTGTGGAGATTTTATTTACTGTAAATGCTTTGGGAAGTTAATTGAAATCTGCATGCAAGAACAAGGACTGATCTGATTTTCCTTTTTTAAATAGTCACTCTGGCTGTGGCATGGATAGCAGGTTATAGAGGGGAAGGGTGGAAGCAAGAAGCAGTCAGAACAGCATCACAGAAGTCCAGCAGAGAAAAGATGAGAGCTTAAGCTACAGAGAAGTAGGTGGACCAGAGACTTATTTTGGAGACAAATGAACAGAAATTGTTGACGAATGAGATGTGAGGGTAAGAGAAAGGGAAGAAATACCACTCTGAAATAAGTTTTATGGCAGGGAGGGGGCAGAAATCTTTTTTTGTTGTTGTTGTTTTTAATTTTTTCAATTTATTTATTTTCAGAAAAACATTCATTATTTTTTCACCACATTATTTTTTCACCACACCCGGTGCTCCATGCAATCTGTGCCCTCTATAATACCCACCACCTGGTACCCCAACCTCCCACCCGCCCCCCGCCACTTCAAAACCCTCAGATTGTTTTTCAGAGTCGATAGTCTCTCGTGATTCACCTCCCCTTCCAATTGACCCCAACTCCCTTCTCCTCTCTAACACCCCTTTGTCCTCCATGATATTTGTTATGCTCCACAAATAAGTGAAACCATATAATTGACTCTCTCTGCTTGACTTATTTCACTCAGCATAATTTCTTCCAGTCCCATCCATGTTGCTACAAAAGTTGGGTATTCATCCTTTCTGATGGAGGCATAATACTCCATAGTGTATATGGACCACATTTTCCTTATCCATCCGTCCACTGAAGGGCATCTTTGTTCTTTCCATAGTTTGGTGACCGTGGCCATTGCTGCTATAAACATTGGGGTACAGATGGCCCTTCTTTTCACGACATCTGTATCTTTGGGGTAAATACCCAGAAGTGCAATTGCGGGGTCATAGGAAAGCTCTATTTTTAATTTGAGGAATCTCCACACTGTTCTCCAAAGAGGCTGCACCAACTTGCATTCCCACCAACAGTGGAAGAGGGTTCCCCTTTCTCCACATCCTCTCCAACACATGTTGTTTCCTGTTTTGTTAATTTTGGCCATTCTAACTGGTGTAAGGTGATATCTCAATGTGGTTTTAATTTGAATCTCCCTGAGGGCTAATGATGATGAACATTTTTTCATGTGTCTGATAGCCATTTGTATGTCTTGATTGGAGAAGTGTCTGTTCATTTCTTCTGCCCATTTTTTGATATGTTTGCCTGTTTCATGTGTGTTGAGTTTGAGGAGTTCATTATAGATCCTGGATATCAACCTTTTGTCTGTACTGTCATTTGCAAATATCTTCTCCCATTCCGTGGGTTGCCTCTTTGTTTTCTTGACTGTTTCCTTTGCTGTGCAGAAGCTTTTGATTTTGATGAAGTCCCAAAAGTTTATTTTCGCTTTTGTTTACTTTGCCTTTGGAGACGTATCTTGAAAGAAGTTGCTGTGGCTGATATCGAAGAGGTTACTGCCTATGTTCTCCTCTAGGATTCTGATGGATTCCTGTCTCACGTTGAGGTCTTTTATCCATTTTGAGTTTATCTTTGTGTACGGTGTAAGAGAATGGTCGAGTTTCATCCTTCTACAGCTGTCCAGTTTTCCCAGCACCATTTATTGAAGAGACTGTCATTTTTCCACTGTATATTTTTTCCTGTTTTGTCAAAGATTAATTGACCATAGAGTTGAGGGCCCATATCTGGGCTCTCTACTCTGTTCCACTGGTCTATGTGTCTGTTTTTATGCCAGTACCATGCTGTCTTGGTGATCACAGCTTTGTAATAAAGCTTGAAATCAGGTAACGTGATGCGAGGGGGCAGAATTCTTAAACATTTAATCCAAGGACCAATTATTAGACTGTTTACTAGCAGATGTTTACTCCTAAAATGAAATTTCACAAATACCAGCAAAACAATCCTGGTCAAAAATACTAATCATTATTAGTAATCTTTGTTTTTAATTGCTCATAATTAAGTTAACTTCCTCTGAATTAGCACTAGACTTATAGACTTAATCTTTTTTTTAGAATCCATCAAGGATTTCCACATAGCAAAATCTTTCCCATGTCCCTGTTTTAATTCTTTAGCAATCAGCAGGCTCATGTTACTCCAATGTAACTTTGAAAACACTGCAGGGCATGCTGCAAAAAAAAGGCTAAATGCTTAAGGTCCTTAATCATGAACGAAGCTGGTACAGAGTGACTTTTTAAAAATACATTCTTCTGTTGTCTGCTTCCAACTACCCTTTTTAAAAGATAAATGTGTGGTCTCAGAAATTTACTAGTCCCCTACACAAATGAGTTTAAAAGCAGAAAAGGAAAAGACATCTAGGAAATGGAAGTTCATAATGCAGATACCAAAAGAATCTAGCTCACTTTTCCTCCACCAAGACCAGAGTCCATTAAACCCTATTCCAGTTTATACATGCTAAATAGAGTCAGGCAGATCTGTGGAGATTTTATCAGCCCCAAGAAACCCCACGCTATCAGAATCAGGGGATCCTTAGTTTCAAATGACCCAGAAACGGTTTTAAAAGTTATGCTGTAACTGTTCCAGTCTTACCCCGCCTTACCCCCCTTTACACGATTGTTCTTCCTCCAGTGCAACTCTTTAAGCCCCCAAACCTAATACTTGAGATGGAGTATCAGCTGGTTGCTGTCACCTTTTGCTCTTGGTCCTACAGTTTTCTCAGAACTTGATTACTCACAATAAGAAATTATTCAATTTTCAAATTTTCAAAAAGCAAAATATGGACTTAACATAAAATGAGGGGTGGGGGACACAGATTTTCTGTTGCTTATTTATACATTTATTTACAGAGGGTTATAATTGATTCCAAGGCCTGAGTACATAATTGCTTAACAAAGTTATTCTAACTTATTTAGAACAAAAGAAAACCATTGTATGTAATATTCAACCTTTAAAAGTCACTCTGCCTTGAGATCGTCCTAAGGAGTTACTGAAGGATGGAGTAAAGTTTTAGCTTTGCATCCCCTACAAATCCACCACTATTTAGAATTCCATATTATTAATAATTACCATAGTATATATTGTTGGAATAGAATTATATTTATAGCTATAGCAAAAATTCATATCTCTTTTTTAGGTAAGCACAGACCTGTTTCTACATGGCCCATTAATAATTCTTTCACCTTGGTCAACCATGGATGGCTACAATTACTGTTTTAACACAACAGAAACTGAAGCTAATTCTCTCCAATTGGCTTGACTGTTTTACACATAAAACTGGTGTGTAATATTATCAAATTAAGGTAATCATTTAGTTTTTAATAAGGCCAATTTCAAAAATCATGTAAAAGAAGTCATTCCAAAAAGTTCCAAGTTTGTTACATAATAAAGAGTTTGATGCAATTTCTGCCACAACTGCAAATGTCACCACTTCTGAAAATGGAAAAAATTCCACTTTTGTGAGAACAGGTAGGTAGACAGAAACTCTATTAAATATAAGGTCTAATCTAATCTTAAAACACCTCTACAACACTCTCCTTCAAGACCTTATCAATTCTAACCAGAGTTATCTTGAGTCCACCGTGAAAATGTCAATGAGAATAAAAAGTAACCCAGGTCAATATTTTGTTTTCTAAGAAAAAAAAGTAACTATAAACACATAGTTCTCTATTTTCATTCCCAAGATGTTTTAAATAAACTCTGGGTCCCCATCTGTCTTTACACTGTCATTCAATAATTTGATGGCTTTTTTACAGTTCCCAGACACATGATAATCTCCAACAGCTCCAGCACCATCACTGGCTTCATCCTCCTGGGGTTCCCTTGCCCCAGGCAAGGGCAGATCCTCCTCTTTCTGCTCTTCACCCTTCTTTACCTCCTGACCCTCATGGGCAATGGGTCTATCATCTGGGCCATGCGCTGGGATCAGAGACTCCATACCCCCATGTACATCTTGCTCGCCAACTTCTCCTTCCTAGAGATCTGCTATGTCACCTCCACTGTCCCCAACATGTTGGCCAACTTCCTCTCTGACACCAAGGTCATCTCCTTCTCTGGGTGCTTTCTCCAGTTCTACTTTTTCTTCTCCTTGGGATCTACAGAATGCTTTTTCTTGGCTATTATGGCATTTGATCGGTACCTTGCCATCTGCCGACCTCTACACTATCCAACCATGATGACAAGACATCTGTGCACCAATCTTGTGGTCACTTGCTGGATACTTGGTTTTTTCTGGTTCTTGATTCCCATCGTAATCATCTCCCAAATGTCATTCTGTGGATCCAGGATCATTGACCACTTTTTGTGTGATCCAGGTCCTCTTCTAGCACTCATGTGCAAAAAAGCTCCTGTGATAGAGCTTGTCTTCTCCACTTTAAGTCCTCTGCCCCTCATCATTCCCTTTCTCTTCATCACGGGGTCCTATGCTCTGGTCCTAAGAGCAGTACTGAAAGTCCCTTCAGCAGCTGGGAAAAGAAAGGCTTTCTCCACCTGTGGGTCTCATCTGGCTGTGGTTTCACTGTTCTATGGCTCAGTACTTGTCATGTATGGAAGCCCAACATCTGAGCATGAAGCTGGAACACAAAAGATTGTGACTCTGTTTTATTCTGTTGTGACCCCCCTCCTTAATCCTGTGATATATAGTCTTAGGAACAAAGATATGAAAAATGCCCTGAAGAAACTTCTGGGAATATAAAAAGTGTTAATCAAAACGGCTCTTGAGAAATTAGAGTTCAATATTACATTTAACTTATTTACAAAAATTGTATTTAACTTATTTTCAGGTTTAAAAAGGTTTTTTTTTTTAGTATAATTGACACACAATATTACCCTAGTTTCAGGTATACAACTTAGCAATTTGGCAAGCTTACATATTATGCTACATTCACCACTGTATAGCTACCATCTGTCTCATTATATAGCTATTACATTATCATTGATTGCATTTCTTATGCTCTGGTTTTTTATGCATGTTACTTAATACATAATTGGAAACCTTGTCCCCTTCCTCTTCACCCATTTTGCCCAACCCACACTACTCCCCACTGGCAGCCATTAGTTTGTTCTCTGTATTTATAAGTTTGGTTCTTCTTTTTGTTTATTCATTTTTTAAATACTATTTACAAGTGGAATCCTATGGCATTTTGTCTTTCTCTGACATATTTCACTTAGCAAAATACCCTCTAGGTCCATCCATGTTGTCTCACAGGGCAAGCTCTCACCCTTTTCTGTGGCTGAGCAATATTCCATTGTGCATATTTTCCTTATCCATTTGTCTGTGGCTGGTCACTGTGTTGTTTCCATGTCTTAGTTGTTATAAATAATGCTGCAATAAACACAGGGATGTGCATATCTTTTTGAGTTAGTGTTTTTGTTTCCCCTGGTTAAATATCCAGTAGTGGAATTACTGGATCATATGGTATTTCTATTTTTAATTTTTTGAGGAACCTCCATAGTCTTTTCCACAGTGGGTGCACCACTTTGCATTCCTGCCAACAGTGCATGAGGGTTCCTTTTCTTCACAACCTTGTCAACACTTCTTGTTTCTTGTGTTTTTTATTTTAGCCATTCTGACTGATGTGAGGTGATATCTCATTGTGGTTTTTTTACTTACACTGTTCTTGATGATTAGAGATGTTGAAAATTTTAAAAATAATTTAAAAAACTACTTTTTTTCAAAAATTATTCACCATAGTACTGACCAAAAACCTTAAGCATGTGTCTATTGTTTACTTCTTACCCTGGTTCTTGATCATTTGTCCTGTTTGTTACCATGCAATTTTTTAAATTGAAGCTAAATATTTTATTTCAAAATTTGTGAAGACAGCAGGTGTAGTAAATCAACAAAAGTTAAGTTTTCTTGTAGCAGTAGAGAAAGTGGAGGCAGATCATTTTTATTTCATTTAAGGACTATAATTTAAGTATAAAAATAGCCTAGATTAGTTTTGCCTTTATTCCTGAAATGTATACTCCAAGAATAGTCCTCTGAGTCTCATCTGCAAGGCTGGACTGTTTTCAGGGTCCCTCCATTTTAGTGCACTCTAGTTTCCTAATTCTGCACTCCTTGAATGCCATGCTCCTGAAAGCTCTGCTCAGCTCTTTAGACTCCCAGTTTTGCTTTCTCTAGATTTCTTGAAATCTCATCTTGCACATTAATGGACTAGAAATCAACAAATGCCTGAAAAGGATATTGCATCATATTTTGAGCCTCACTTCTCTGTGGTTCTCCTCTCTCCAGGATTTGTTGCTCAAACTCCAGCTTCTCTAGCAGCCACAAACACCAAAGCCTTTATATTCTCCTATCAGTGATACTACTGTTTTCTGCTGAGACTTTATTCTTCCTTCCTCCCATTCTTTCCCACATGCCTCGATATCCCCATATTGCCCACACCCAGTGAACTGTCAAACATCCTCAGGAAAACAGCACTCAAGGTGAATATAGAACTCTTTTCCTTGTCCCTCCCTTCTTGGAACTGTAACCCCTGAAGTCACCTGTGTTGACCATCTTCCAGAGCCTTCAAATGATGCTGTTAGGTATTCTGTCCAGATTCTATGGTTACTTCTGGTGGAAAGGTTAGTTTAATACAAGCTGCTTAGTCAGGAGAAAGCCAGAAATTCTTTTCTATTATTTCTGGTGCATCTAAATTCCACATGGTCTTACTTCCTTCGCTTTCCTAAGATGACCCTATAACAAAACCATGCAAAAATGCAGAGACAAATCAGAGACAAGTGGATATAGGGACTGGCATAAACACAAGTTTGAGATACAGACCTGCTTTTTTTCTTATTGCAAGCAGCTCCAGATTCCCAAGGAGTAGTCAGGGCAGGGTAGTCCTGCTTACATTAAAATAAGTGGTAAAATTGGAGAGGGAAACAAACCACGAGAGACTGTGGACTCTGAGAGACAAACTGAAGGTTTGGGGGAAGGGGGGGAGCTGGGTGATGGGTATTGTGGATGGCATGAATTGCATGGAGCACTGGGTGTGGTGTATAAACAATGAATTTTGGAACACTGAAAAAAATAAAATAAAATAAAATTTAAAAAAATAATAATAAATGAGCAGTAATGCCCACAGAGAACAGATTCAGGCTTTTTTTTTTTTTCCTTTCCCTGTATAGGAGGCACTCAGCAATTGTAGATCAGTAAATACATGTACCAGGAGTTATATTAGTCACTTGGGCTAGTTCTCCTTGCACTCCCTCCTAGGTCTTAAATGAAAGGTCATCTTAATATTGAAATGTCTTTAGCAATTCAAAGACCTGATCTGCAAATGAAGAAAATAAAGGTTGGGAATCAGGAGTGGCATGTTGATGTTTAATGGTAAAACACAAAAATTTTCTATCCACCACCCATTTCACTAGCCCAAGTTGCTTTTTTGCTACAAACTAATACTGTATTTCTATCTTTAGTACATTTCAATTATTTTCCCATCAATAATTTAGTAAGTCTCAATCATCTGGCAGTTAAACAATATTTGTTTCCTTAAGATACATAAAACTCTATGAACAGTAGGAGGACAGAACAATATCCTAATAGGAAAATAAGCAAAAGGATATAGACAACATGTAGAAAATATTCTTAAACATATAGAAAGAGCACTAATTCATTCATAAAAAGATACAAGTAGAATAAGCCTATAATGTTATCTCATTTTTAACCCACAGGAGTAATAAAGATCAAGCATTTTGATAACCACTGTGTGGTTGAGGATAGTGAAATGACTTCCCTCACTCTTGTAGGAGAATAAATTTTACAAGCTTTATACAGGACAATTGGGCAACTTTGATCGAAATTTAGAAGACATACACCCTATAAGCCAGCAATCCAACTTCTAAGGTGCTCGGTGTACAGATATTCTCACACATATAGGAAATGATGAAAGTATAAGAATATTCATTCCAGTATTGCTATAATAGCAAAATGTTGAGAAAAATGTCAGTTCCTATTAAAAGACAACTAGTTAAATAAGCTATGATTCAGTCATACAATGGAATATTGTCTTCAGTCTTATAGAATGTGAAGTAGTTTCATATGTAATATTATACATATCTCCAAGATATATTTTATCTTGTGACTTATTATTATTTCTGAAGGATAGCTGACATCCCAGATATACTGTTGAGTGAAGAACACAAGGCGGGTAGCTAAGTGTAACTATCTTTCATGTAAATGTATAGACTATCTCCTGAAAGAGATCCCAAAACTGGTAACAGGGGTTGCTTCAGGGGAGGAGAATTTGATGTCTGAGGAACAAGAGAGTGAAGGAAGTGTTTACTTCATAACTTCTTTTGAACTCTTTAAATTCTTTGGTATACTGCCTGTTATTTATTTAAAAATAAATTTGAAAATTTACTTAAATTTTATTATTAAATATTACATATTTATTTAAAATTTATTTAATTCATTTAAATAATATATTTTTTAAAATTTTAAATAAATAATAATACAGTTGTTTTAAACAAAAAAAACTTTCTAGAGGAATTTTCTAATAATATGATCTAGAAAATTATTCCCCCAATACCTCCTCAACAACTCTAGGAATCCATAGGAGCCTATCCATGTATTAAAAAGTAGAAGTTAGGTCCAAAGAACATCTTCACATTTTTTCACTGACTTTTTGGCACTTCATAGAAAATCTGAGATGTGTTTTTTTTCCTCTTAGAGCTTCTACAAATATACTGTGACAAACTCTGTAACTACTGTATCATATTTATATTTAGACACCCCCCCTCCCATTATTCAACTATATACTCTTGTTTTTGTTGTTGAGCACTTACAATACCAGATATTGAACCAGGAAATAAATTTGATACAAAAGTACATAAGAGACATTTTTTTCCATCATAGGGCTCACAGTGTCATAGTACAGATGCATAATAAAATTGCAAGTGTTTTCTTTTTGTTAAATGGTACAAGTGCAATAATGGGGAAAAACTAATACTTTTAAAGATCATGAGAAGTAGCATGTGTGAAAACATGGATTTGTGTCATGTAAAAGAAGATTAAAGCATAGCTAATCATAGGGCATTTTCTTTTTAAGAGCACACCTCAGGTTACAAAACAAAAGTGTTTCTAATAAAAGGCATCCATACTGGTAAGGAAGAAGATAAACTGTCAGTGTTTGCAGATGACATGATACAATGCACTGAAAACCTTAAAGACTCCACCAAAAAATTATTATAATAAATGAATTCAGTAAATTTTCAGGACACAGAACTGAGGAACCTACTGTGTTTCTATATACTAAAAATGAAGTAATAGGAATATTAAGAAAGCAATCCCACTTACAGTGACACCAAAAGGAACAAAATACCTAGAATTAAACATCACTAAGGAGGTGAAAGACCTGTACTTTGAAAATTATAAAACATTCATGAAAGAAATTGAAGATGACACAAATAAATGGAAATATAGGGGCACCTAGGTGGCTCAGTTAGTTAGGCATCTGCCTTCAGCTCAGGTTATGATCCCAAGGTCCTGGGATCAAGTCCCACATCAGGCTCCCTTCTCAGTGGAGAGACTGTTTCTCCCTCTGTCTGCTGCTCCCCTGCTTGTGTGCTCTCTCTCTCTCTGACAAATAAATAAAAATTGAAATTTTTTAAAAAATAAACAAACAAAATAAATGGAGAGATATTCCATCCTCACGTTTTGGAAGAACTGATATTGTTAAAATGTCCATACTAACCAAAGCAATCTATAGATTCAATCTCTATCAAAATACCAACAGCATTTTTCACAGAACTAGAAAAAATAATCCTGAAGTTTGTATGGAATCACAAAAGACTCCAAATAGTAAAAGCAATCCTAAGAAAGAAAAACAAGGAGGTATCATAATTCCTGACTTCAAGATAGAGCATAAAGCTGTAGTAATCAAAACATTATGGTCCTGGGGGAGGAAGCAAGATGGTGGAGGAGTACCATACTGAAATATCATTAGGTCCCAGGAGTTCAGTTAGATAGTTACCAAACCATTCCAAACAGCTACAAACCCAATGGTAGATAGAAGAGAAGAAGAGCAGTAATTCTAGGAATGGAAAATTGGCCACTTTCTGGAAGGTAGGACATGCAGAGAAGTGAATCTGAAGCTACAGGAAGGTAGACCGTAGGGGGAGGGGCTGGCTAGTGGCAAGCAGTGGAGCTGCAGAGCACAAAATTAGAACTTTTAAAAGTCTGCTGCACTGCGGGATGTTGCTCCAGAGGCTAAGTAGGTGGTAGAGTCCTCATGGGGACAGTGTGGTCGCAGGACCCACGGGGTCACAGGAAGACCAGGGGTGTCTAAGTGTGGCAGAGACCCCAGGTATCAAAGTAGGGAAGCCAGCTACAGAGCCAAGGAGTGAGCTCTCAGCTCGAGGTTACCTTAAACCATGATCCAAGGCACAATCAAGCCACAGGTCTTCAAGCAGGGACCCCACAGGTGGCAGATCCGGGGAGACTCACCTTCTCCCTCCAGAAGCAGCAGCTCAGGAATGTGCAGCAGAAATCTGCTGGGTTTAGAGATTCCAAGGGGGAATGTGCACTAGAGATAGAAACACTCGGTCACAGGCCGGATGAGCATGGAGTGTGGCTGGAGACCAGGATGGAAGGTATTGACTGCTATTCTCTGAGGGCACACTGAGAAGTGGGGCCCCAAGCTCTTGGCTTCTCCATCATCATTCCTGTCCCCCAAAGCTCTACGAAAAGCATTCAGGGAACTAAAGCTCCTGAGAGCAAGCCTGAGCAGATTACTTAGCCCGTACCCTGGAAAGGGTGGTACAATTCCGCCTCAGGCAAAGATATTTGAGAACCACTGCAACAGGACCCTCTCCCAGGAGATCAGCAAGAACATCAAGCCAAGACCAAGTTCACTATCAACAAGAACCGCGGGAAAGCAACACATAGAATTCATGGCTTTTCTCTCATGACCCTTTAGTCTTACAAAGTTAATTTTTTTTTATTTTATTTTGTTCTTATTCTATTTTTTTAACTTTTCCTCTTTCCTCTTTTAATATTTTTAACTATTTTATCTTAACAATACCTTTTTAAAAAATCTTTTTAAATTTTCATTGTTAATAGTCATATTATTTTAAAAGTCATATTTATGTATTATGTTATGTATTTATGTATTATGTATTATGTTAAAAGTCATATTTAACCTTATTTTTTGTAAACATATAGGTTTCTTTTTTAAAAACATTGGGATAAAATTTCTTTTAATAGATCAAAATATACCCTAAATCTTGCACATGGCTGTGTTCTAGTCTCCAGCCTAATCACATTCTCTCCCTTTTTTGCTTCTTTTTCCAACCAACTTATCAATTCCTTTTTAAAAATCTTTTTAAAATTTACATCTTTACAGTCATATCCATCCCTTCATCATGTTTATCCTTGTTTGTGTGTGTGTGTGTTGTGTGTATATGTATATATATACATATATGTCTGTGTGTATATGTATGTGTACACATACATATACACACAGACATATTTTTTTCTTTAAGATGATGGGAGATAATTTCCTCTAAGATACCAGAATACACACAAAATCAAGTGGATGGCTCTCTTCTATTCAACAGCCTAATGTATATTTTTTTATTTTTATTTTTCCCCCTTTCTTTGCTCCCCAAATTCGGGTCCCCTTTGATTTGGTTAGCATATATTTTTCTGGGATATTTGCCACCCTTTTAGTATTTTATTCTCCCATTCATATATTCTTATCTGGATAAAATGACAAGGCAGAAAAACTCACCACAAGAAAAGAACAAGAAGGACTACCAATGGCTAGGGACATAAGCAGTATGGACATTGGTAATACGTCAGAACTAAAGTTCAGAATGATAATTATCAAGGTACTAGCTGGGCTCAAAAAGGCATGGAAAATATTAGAGAATCCCTTTCTGGAGAAATAAAATAACTAAAACCTAACCAAGTTGAAATCAAAAAAGCTATTAATGAGGTACAATCAAGAATGGAGCCTCTTACTGCTAGGAAAAATGAGGCAGAAGAGAGAATTAGTGATATAGAAAACAAATGATTGAGAATAAAGAAGCTGAGCAAAAGAGAGACAATTTCTGGACCACAAGGGGAGAATTTGAGAGATAAGTGATACCATAAAATGAAACAATATTAGAATATTTGGGATCCCAGAAGAAGGAGGGGCGTGAAGGTATATTGAAGCAAATTACAATAGAGAATTTCCCTAATATGGCAAAGGGAACAAGCATCAAAATCCAGAAGGCACAAAGAACCCCCTCAAAATCAATAAAAATAGGTCCACACCCAGTCACCTAATAGTAAAACTCACAGTCGTAATGACAAGGAGAAAATCCTGAAAGCAGCTCAGGACAAGAAATCTGTAACATAAAATGGTAGATATATTAGATTGTCAGCAGACTTAGCCACAGAGACCTAGCAGACCAGAAGGAGCTGGCCTAATATATTCAGAGCACTAAGTGTGAAAAATATGCAACCAAGATTACTATATCCAGCTAGGCTATTACTGAAAATAGGAGAGAAAAAACTTCCAGGACAAACAAACACTAAAAGAGTTTGTAAACACCAAACCAGCTCCAAAGGAAACACTGAAAAGGGTCCTTTAAGTAAAGAGAGATCCTAAAAGTAGTAGAACAGAAAGGAACACGAGACAATATACAGTAACGGTCACTTTACAGCCAATACAATGGCACTAAATTCATATCTTTCAATAGTTACCCAGAATTTAAATGGCCTAAATGCCCCAATCAAAAGACACAGCATATCAGAATGGATAAAAAAAAAAAAACATCAATATGCTGTCTACAAGAAACTCAGTTTAGACCCAAAGACACCTCCATATTTAAAGTGAGGGGGTGGAAAACAATTTACCATGCTAATGGACATCAAGAAAGATGGGGTGGCAATCCTTATATCAGATAAATTAGATATTAAGCCAGAGATTATAATAAGAGATAAGGAAGGGCACTATATCATAGTAAAAGGGTCTGTCCAACAAGAAGATCTAACAATTTTAAATATCTCTGCCTCTAACATAGGAGCAGCCAATTATATAAATCAATTAAAAACAAAATCAAAGAAACACATCAAAAATAATACAATAATAGTAGTGGACTTTAACACCCCCACCCTCACTGAAATGGACAGATCATCCAAGCGAAAGATCAACAAGGAAATAAAGGTTTTAAAAGACACACTGGACCATATGGACATCACAGATATATTCAGAACATTCCATCCCAAAGCAACAGAATACACATTCTTCTCTGATGCATATGGAACATTCTCCAGAACAGATCATACCATGGGTCACAAATCAGGTCTCAACTGGTACCAAGATTGGGTACCAAGCTTAGGATCATTCCCTGCATATTTTCACACCACAGTGCTCTGAAGCTAGAACTCAATCAAAGAGGAAAGTTGGAAAGAACTCAAATACATGGAGGCTAAAAAGCATCCTACTAAAGAATGAATGGGTGGGTCAAACAGGAAATTGAAGAAGAATTTTAAATATTCATGGAAACAAATGATAATGAAAACACCACAGTTCGAAATCTTTGAGACACAGCAAAGCAATCCTGAGAGGAAAGTATATAGCAATACAAGCAATACATTCTCAAGAAGCAAGGTCTCAAGTACACAACCTAACCCTATACCTAAAGGACCTAGAGAAAGAAGAGAAAAAAAGGCCTAAACCCAGCAGGAGAAGAGAGATCAATGAAATAGAAACCAAAGAACAGTAGAACACATCAATGAAACTGGGAGCTGGTCCTTTGAAAGAATTAATAAGATTGATAAACCCCTGGCCAAACTTACCAAAAAGAGAATGGGCCCAAATTAATAAAATCATGAATGAAAGAGGAGTGCTCACAACCAAAATCAAAGAAATAGAAACAATTATAAGAACATATTATGAGCAATTATATGCCAGCGAATTTGATAATCTGGAAGAAATGAATGCATTCCTAGAAACATACAAACTACCAAAACTGAACCAGGAAGAAACAGAAAACCTGAAAAGACCCATAACTAGTAAGGAGATTGAAGCAGTCATCAAAAACTCCCAACAAACAAGAGTCCATGGTCAGACGGCTTCCCAGGGGAATTCTATGAAACATTTAAAGAAGAATTAATTCCTATTCTCCTGAAACTGTTCAAAGAAATATAAATGGAAGGAAAACTGCCAAACTCCTTTTATGAGGCCAGCATTACCTTCATCCCAAAACCAGACAAAGACCCCATCAAAAAAGAGAATTACAGACAATATCCTTGATGAACACAGATGCAAAAATTCTCACCAAAATACTAACCAATAGGCTTCAACAGGTCATTAAAAAGATCATTCACCACGACCAAGTGGGATTTATTCCTGGGTTGCAAGGTTGGTTCAACATCTGCTAATCATTTGATGTGATACAATGCATTAATAAAAGAAAGAACAAGAACCACATGTTACTCTCAATAGATGCTGAAAAAGCATTTGACAAAGTACAGTTTTGATCCTTTCATGATCAAAACTCTTCAAAGTGTAGGGATAGAGGGAACATATCTCAATATCATCAAAGCCATCTATGAAAAACCCACAGCAAATATCATTCTTATTGGAGAAAAACTGAGAGCTTTTCTGCTAAGGTCAGGAACACGGCATGGATGTCCATTATCACCACTGCTATTCTACATAGTACTAGAAGTCCTGGCCTCAGTAATCAGACAACAAAAAGAAATTAAAGGCATCCAAATCAGCAAAGAAATCTAACTTTCACTCTTTGCAGATGATATGATACTTTAAGTGGAAAACCCAAATGACTCCACCCCAAAACTTCTAGAACTCATACAGGAATTCAGGAAAGTATCAGGATATAAAATCAATGCACAGAAATCAGTTTCATTCCTATACACCAACAGCAAGACAGAAGAAAGAAAAATTAAGGAGTCAATCCCATTTACAATTGCACCCAAAACCATAAGACTCCTAAAATAAACCTAACCAAAGATGCAAAGAATATGGTCAGAAAACTATAGAATACTCATGAAAGAAATTGAGGAAGACACAAAGAAATGGAAAAAACGTTCCATGCTCATGGATTGGAAGAACAAGTACTGTGAAAATGTCTATGCTACCTAAAGCAATCTACACATTTAATGCAATCCCTATCAATAGACCATAAATTTTTTTACAAAGAAATGGGACAAATAATCCTAAAATTTATATGGAACCATAAAAGATCCCCAATAGCCAGAGGAATCTTGAGGGAAAAAAAAGCCAAAATTGGTGGCATCACAATTCCAGACTTCAAGGTCTATTAAAATGCTATAATCATCAAGACAGTATGGTACTGGCACAATAACAGACACATAGATCAATGGAATAGAATAGGGAGCCCAGAAATGGATCCTCAACTGTATAGTCAACTAACCTTCAACAGAGCAGGAAAGAATGTCCAATGGAAAAAAGTCTCTTCAACAAATGGTGTTGGGAAAATTGGACAGCCACATGCAGAAAAATGAAACTGGACCATTTCCTTACACCACACACAATAATAGACTCAAAATGGATGAAAGACCTCAATGTGAAACAGGAATCCAGCAAAATCCTGGAGGAAAACACAGGCAGCAACCTCTTCAACCTCAGCCACAGCAACTTCTTCCTAGAAACATCACCAAAGGCAAGGAAAGCAAGGGCAAAAATGAACTATTGGGATTTCATCAAGATAAAAAGCTTTTGAACCATGAGAGACTATGGACACTGAAAAACAATCTGAGGGTTTTGAAGGGGCAGGGGGTGGGAGGTTGGGGGAACCAGGTGGTGGGTATTAGAAAGGGCACGGGTTGCATGGAGCACTGGGTGTGGTGCAAAAACAATGAATACTGTTACCCTGGAAATAAATTTTTAAAAAAAAGATAAAAAGCTTTTGCACAGCAAAGGAAACAGTCATCAAAACCAAAAGACAACTGGAACACTGAGAGAAGGTATTCACAAATGACATATCAGATAAAGGGCTAGTATCAAAAATTTATAAAGAACTTATCAGGGGCAACTGGGTTTTTCAGTCGTTAAGCATCTGCCTTCAGCTTGGGTCCTGATCCCACCACCTGGGATCTAGCCCTGCATCAGGCTTTCTGCTCAGTGGGAAGCCTGCTTCTCTCTCTCCCATTCTCCCTGCTTCTGTTCTCTCTCTCACTGTGTCTCTCTGTCAAAAAAATAAAATCTTTAAAAAGGAAAAAAAAAAACTTAACAGACTCAACATCCAGAGAAAAAATAATCCAATCAAGAAATGGGCAGAAAGAAAAAAAAACGAAATGGGCAGAAGACATGAACATGAACAGACATTTCTGCATAGAACACACCCAAATGGTCAACAGACACATGAAAACTGCTCAATATCACTTGGCATCAAGAAAATACAAATCAAAACCACAATGAGATACCACCTCACACCAGTCAGAATGGCTAAAATTAACAAGTCAGGAAATGACAGATGCTGGCAAGGATGCGGAGAAAGGGGAACCCTTCCACACTGTTGGTGGGAATGCAAGCTGGTGCAGCCACTCTGGAAAACAGCATGGAGTTCCTCGAAAAGTGGAAAATAGAGCTACCCTAGGACCCAGCAATCGCAATACTGGGTATTTACACTAAAGGTACAAATGTAGTGATCCAAAGGGGCACGTGCACCCGAATGTTTACAGCAGCAATGTCCACAATAGCCAAACTATGAAAAGAACCTAGATGTCCACCACCAGATGAATGGATAAATAAGATGTGGTATATATATGCAATGGAATACTATGCAGCCATCAAATGTAACAAAATCTTGCCATTTTCAATGATGTGGATGGAACTAGAGGGTATCATGCTTAATAAGTCAATCAGAGAAAGACAATTATCATATGATCTCTCTGATATCAGGAATTTCAGAGAAAGGGCGGGGGTTCGCTGGGAGTATGGAGGGAAAAAATGAAACAAGATGGGATTGGGAGGGTGACAAACCATAAGAGGCTCTTAATCTCATGAAACAAACTTAGGGTTTCTAGGGGGTTAGCAGGTAGGGTTAGGGTGGCTGGGTTATGGCCATTGGGGAGCATATGTGCTATGGTGAGTTCTATGAAATGTGTAAGTCTGATGATTCACAGACCTGTGCCCCTGGGGCAAATAATACATTATATGTTAATTTTTTAAATGTGGATGGAACTAGCATGTATTATGTTAAAAAAAAGATAAGTCAGAGAAAGACAATTACCATATGATTTCATCCACATGTGGAATTTAAGAATGAAAAAAAATACAGATAAACATCAGGGAAGGGGAAAAGAGAGAGAATCAAACCATTAAAGACTCATAATGACAGAGAACAAACTGAGGGTTGATGGAGGGAGGTGGGCAGGCTGAAGTTCTAAATGGAGGATGGGCATTAAGGAGGGCAGTTGTGATAAGCACTGGGTGTTATATGTAAGTGATGAATCACTAAATTAAATTTTGATTTATGAATCACTAAATTATTCATAAAACCAGTATTACACTACCTGTTAACTAACTAAAATTCAAATAAAAATTTTTAAAAGAAAACAAAGCTAAAAAAAAGGAATTTATCTTATATGTAATAGAGTTTTAACTTGACAGAGAAAGACAAATAGCATATGATCTTCTTGGCAGAATCTAAAAAAACAAAACAAATGCATAAAAAATGAAAAGCAGAATCAGACCTATAAATGCGGTAACTGGTGGTTACTAAAGGGGAGGGATGGAAGAAACGGGTGGATGATACAGTATGAAATGAATAAGTCATGGGAATAAAAGTTACAGCATAGGGAATGTAGTCAGTGGTATTGTAATAGCATTGTATGGTGACAGATGGCAGCTATACTTGTGAGCATAGTTTCACATATAAAGTTATTGAATCATGTTGTACACCTGAAACTAGCATTATACTGTGTGTTAACTAGCTAGAATTAGAGTAAAAAATTAAAAATTTAAAAAATCATTTTAAAAAAGAGTGGAAAATTACAAATACACTCCTGAGGCTCTTGAACCATACCACCCTGAACGCGCCCGATCTCGTCTGATCTCGGAAGCTAAGCAGGGTCGGGCCTGGTTAGTACTTGGATGGGAGAACCATATCAATCATATTATGAATATACAGATATTTACAAAATATTCTCATATCTAGTATCTCATCTCATTTTCATATCAGCCCTATGGAGTACACAAGGAAAAATTATGTGTCTAATATTTAAAATTTGAAATGAGCCCACCAAACTCCCACAGCTATAAGTGAAAACACTCAGGCTAGGACCAAGATTTTCTGTGTCTTAGTTTTCTTTTACCACCTTGTCTTTAGGCTCAAATCTGCTCCCACCCATAAAAAGTACCCTGCTTTTATCCCAGGTCACCCCATTTCATATGATGCCTGAATAACCTTCTTCACCACTTCCCTGCCTCTCCCAGGCCTCTTTCAAAAGCCTGATGCTTAAATGCAGTCCTGCTTGTGAGATACAATCACCTGTAATTCAGCTTCTAGTGCCAGTTATCTCTACAAATATTCCTAACTCTGTCTCCAAACCATGATCGATTAATTCCTGATCCTACTGAAATCCCTCCCAAACTTAGATGCTATTTCATACACCCACTCCTTAACCCAGACTTGATCCTCTACACAGTGGTTCTCAAACATCAGCATGCAACAGAAACACATGGCAAGTTTGTTAAAACAGATTGCTTGGCCCACACCAAGTTTCTAAGTCAGAGAGGAGCCCCAGAAGTTGCATTTTAACAACTTTTCAAGTCCCTGTTGGTACAGGGACTACATTCTTGAGAACCTGCTCTGTCCTTACACAACCACACTCCTAAACCCAGTAGTGTTCTCTCCTGGAGTTCTTGTTCCCTCAGATTCTCTGCCTCATCTTGTTTTTCTCCTTCTCCCGATACCAATGTAAGAATTCTTACTTCTGGGATGCCTGGGTGGCTCAGTTGGTTAAGCAGCTGCCTTTGGCTCAGGTCATGATCCCAGCGTTTTGGGATCGAGTCCCATATCGGGCTCTCTGCTGAGCAGGGAGCCTCCTTCTCCCTCTGCCTCTGCCTGCCACTCTGTCCTCCTGTGCTCACTCTCTCTGGCAAATAAATAAATAAAATCTTTTTTTAAAAAAAGAATTCTTATTTCCTGCCTTGAGCCATTTATAGTGCTAAACCTTCATTTTTACTAATATTGCATCAGTTAAGTCAACAAATTACAAATCTATTTTTATAGAAGACTAAGTTTTTCAAACAAATGTGTTCAAGCTACACTTAAAATTGACAACGGAAATTCTTTACCTTTTGTTGGATATAACAAAAATTAAATAAATTACATATAAACAGAAAATTTTTAGAATTTAAGTGCTTAGAGGTTTGGCACCAAGATAAAACAGATTTATCTTGGAAAGAGAGCTCACCCTCCCAGCCCCAAACCCACTATCCCCCTCCTCCCCCATGTCATTCTCTCTCTCTCTCTCTCTCTATTAACCTGTCCCATTCACTCCTCTCCTCCTTCATCCCTCAGGTAGATGGGGTCCTTAAAGGAAGGATAATTCCACCAAGAGGACAATTTTCTCTGCCTCTCTTGGGTGTTTATTCTGACCTCTGTGCCTTTCTAATCAAACCACTAGGGGAAATATGCACAAATATAGGCAGAATTGGGTGCATGCCCAGAGATACATGAACACATGCTTTCCAGTGAACATGCTGAATGATTAATCCGATTCAGGAAGGACATGTAAATTTTTAATAATGACTGGCATGAAAGATACATTTCATTTAGTTCAGAATACTAAAGGAAGGAAGTCTATGGGGCCACAAATACTGCTCTCCACTCATGAATGAGCCTTTAGGTTATTAAATGAGGTACTCTTATGGCTGAAATTTCTCTCACATCTTCCTCTTGGAGCCAGAAACACCATCAGGTATGTAAGGAAAGTCTGCCCACATCAGTGTGTCACTACTCCTATATACCCACTGCTGTCAGACTCTAAGAGCATGCTGGTTCTCTTGTAAATCTATCCTCTCTTTGTTCCTTTGTTCTTTACTAAGAACATGTTAGGTCCTGCAGTTCTCTTTTCCTAACACACTTCTGTTTGGGGTAATATATTCACATTAAGGACTCACTCTAGTATCACAAAGTTCCCACTATACAACTCACTTAGGGAACATAGGGTTCAAATCCCTTGGATGTTTTGGGGTGCCACTAAACCTTCAGTCAGAATGGAGCCTGAGTCTTGTACCACTTTGTTTCTAATATTGATCAGCAAAGTTTTGGTTGACAACTATCCTTCGTCAAGGGCAACTAAAGCAGGATGTTCTTATTTTTCAGAATACTTAATAAGTAACAAGTGGGAAATGGAAACCAAGAGAGTCATAAGCAGACTATCTTGTCCTTTTTCATTTACCAAATTTATCAAATTACCAAATTTACAAATTAACCTTAAAAATATAAATATTTAAAGGGAAAAGAATCCCTGCACTTCTCTGGGCAAGAGGCTTAAATCTCTCAAATGAGTGGCTGGGGTTATGAAGGAGGATCTGGCTTCCTTATCCATTCAAATAGAATGGACTCTCCATGCTCCTTGTTTCTCCTCACCTCTCCAACTGTTCTTTTGTTGTATCACTTGAGGTGAGTAGAAAGAAGTGGATTTAAGTTCACCCTTTGAGCTACTAATAGGTGCACTTTAATGCGGAGGAAGAAGAAATAGATGCAGTAAAATTTCAAATAATCTGAGAAGTCCGTTTATCCCTTTTTCTGATCCCATATTCCACAGGTAACTAAAATTTCATGGCAGCACAAATGTCAAAAGATCCTGGATATCATGAAATCAGAGGACCAAGAAGGAGGTAAGACTTATGAGGTCTGGTTCCAAGTCCAAAATCATGAACTGGATTTATGTTTCTTTTCTTGGTGACAAAAACTTCCTGGTTTGTGATTAAAGTAAATCAATTCATGTCTCATGTCTCTGTCTGTCTTGAAAAGCCAAAAATCTCATTTATGTCAAAGTTGGCAATCATGTGACTCCTCTCATTACACTGATTTATCTAAATTATTATGAGCTGTAATAAATATCTTTTTGAGGCCCACAGTATGTAATTGGGTATGTGCCATGAAACACTGTTCAAGACACTATAGATGTAAGTGGCAGTCTTGACTGCTTTTATGTCATAAGTTTCAAAAGGGGAGGAATTTTATTTTTCATGCTTACCATTGTGCCCCAGGCCTTAGCACACTGCTGGGAATATAACAGTGAATAAACTTGTGTTTAATGCCAGTGAATAAGTAAGTGAATAATGTGCTATGATTTAAATTCAAGATTCAACTTTTTTTTATTATAAGCCAAGTAACTATATTTTCTGACCAAAAGTGACAGCACATGGTCTGACAAATACAAGTATAGTTATGGGGGGTATATTTGAAATTATAGCTCTCCTAGAAATTTTGATACATACAGTCATAGCTATAGTCTATTGAACTAACTTACCTGGACAAAATTTAGATTTTCATGAAAGTCATGTTTAGTCAGAGTCTTTTTTCATCATTTTCATCATTTTAAAAATATCGTTAATCAAAACAGATATACAAAGTTGCCTTGGCAATAAAACCTTTACCTTCTCAGTTTGCTCCAGGTTTGATCAAATACTGAGAAGTAGACCTCATGTGCTCTGAAGATTATTTAAATGGCATAAAGATGCAATTTTGTGAGTATCTTAGCAGTAACATTAATAAATAATATGGCAAATTATCTTACATATGTAGTCAAGATATCACTAAATTTAAAATATTTAAAATAAAATGGTGGTTTCACCCAGCCAAATATCTTGAATTTTAACCAGGAAACTTTAAGACAAAGAAATAAGAGTGGATATGGGGCACCTGAGTGGCTCAGTCAATTAGGTGGCTGACTCTTGATTTTGGTTCAGTTCATGATCTCGGGAATTCTCTCTCTCTTTTTGCCCCCCATCCCTTGCTAGATAGATTAGATAGATAGATGATATAGGAAGATGATAGATAGATAGATAGATAGATAGATGATAGATAGATAGATAGATAGATAGATAAAGAAATAAGCCTGGATCAATAATTCTAGAGAAGTTGTTAGCAACATCCAAATTTATACTCGTGTCTCAATTCCTAACTCAGCCAGTATGAGGACAATCTTTCTGGTCTCGGCATATCCTAAGATGACCTTTCTAATTCGTTATTTAATTGAGGTAAAAGCAAGATGATGAATGGAAAGTTATGGTGTTTAAGGCTTAATTCCCAGACAAAAAAAGAGAGAGAGAGAAGGAAGTACACTGTTTTGTATACTAGACAAAATTGGCATATCCAGCTACCAGTTACCTCAAAACTCTAGCCATGATGTAGAATAATGCAGCTTAGGGGGAAACAAGCCAGGAAAAATGGTGGTATCCAGGAAAAAAAAAAAAAAAAGTAATGTATATGGCACATAATAGCTTCCATCTGTTATTTAAGCCCCATCATCATCACCATAATAGAAGAGGAATGAGACTTATTTTGTATAGCTTCAGCAAAGGAGAGTACTAGGATCAATGCATAGAAGTAATAAAGGAGACAGATTTTGTGCAACATTAAGTACTTTGAAAGAACCAGATTTCCTCAGGAGGGAATGAGCTAAATTGTTCTACAAATCCAGATGCCACCTAAAAGAATGTAACTTAGAGAGGGCTACATAAATAATTTTCACACCATTTTACAGAATCCTGAGGTTTCTAGAGCACCTCCCTCAGAAACAGAAAAGCAAGGGAGCTCAAGACTCCCACCACATAGTTCCATTTATCTGCTTTTTATTGGACTTTAGTATGTGAAATTCTGAGTAAGAAAACAATTTTTTGCTTCAGATTTCTATTCAATTTTGTTTCAAAGTAGAATATATCCAAAGTGTATACTTACATGTAGGATATCCAAGAGGCAATGATTTTAACATGTAAGATGATACGTTAACTAACTCAGGCTTACAGGAATATTTGAAACGAAGTGAGGTCTGCTCTAAACCAATCTCTAAATGGGGAGTGTATCTAGGAGCTACTGCCTATTTTTGCACGTTTAAGTAAACCCCTTAAATTTCTCTGAGCCTCAGTTTTCTTTTTTTTTTTTAAGATTTTATTTATTTGACAGAGAGAGAGATCACAAGTAGGCAGAGAGGCAGGCAGAGAGAGAGGAGGAAGCAGGCTCCCCACCCAGTAGAAAGCCCAACGTGGGGCTCAATCCCAGGACCCCAAGATCAGAACCTAAGCCAAAGGCATTGGCCCAAATCACCAAACCACCCAGGTGCCCTGAACCTCAAGTTTTTTTTATTTGTTAAAGAGAAGGATGAAGCACACCTCCCTACAGTTTTCATTTGGAAAACCAAATGAAATAATGTAAAATAAAAACACTTTGTACATTAACAAGTGTATTGTTAGCAAAACCTAAAAATGTTATTATTCACTCCTTAGTTACTTCTGTTTCTCTAACAGTTTTGGAATCCCAGAATACAACAATGCATTTTGTGACTGAATTTGTCCTTCTGGGTTTCCCTGGTCAAAGGGAGATGCAGAACTTTTTCTTCTCATTCATCCTGGTGGTCTATCTCCTCACCCTACTGGGGAACGGGATTATTGTCTGTATAGTGAAATGGGACAAGCGTCTTCACACACCCATGTACATCTTCTTGGGAAACTTTGCCTTCCTAGAGATCTGGTACATTTCCTCCACTATCCCAAACATGCTAGTCAACATCCTCTCTGAGACCAAGACCATCTCCTTCACTGGCTGCTTCCTCCAATTCTATTTCTTTTTTTCACTGGGTACCACAGAATGTTTCTTCTTATCAGTCATGGCCTATGATCGATACCTTGCCATCTGTCGCCCACTACATTACCCCTCCATCATGACTGGGAAGCTCTGTGTGATCCTGGTCTGTGTTTGCTGGGTGAGTGGATTTCTCTGCTATCCAGTCCCCATTGTCCTCATCTCCCAACTTCCCTTCTGTGGACCCAACATCATTGACCACTTTGTGTGTGACCCAGGCCCACTGTTCGCACTGGCCTGCATCCCTGCTCCTTCCACTGAGCTCATCTGTTACACCTTCAACTCACTGATTATCTTTGGGCCCTTCCTTTCCATCCTGGGATCTTATACTCTGGTACTCAGAGCTGTGCTTCGTGTTCCTTCTGGTGCTTGTCGAACTAAAGCTTTCTCCACATGTGGGTCCCACCTAATGGTGGTGTCTCTATTCTACGGAACACTTATGGTGATGTATGTAAGCCCAACATCAGGGAACCCAACAGGAATGCAGAAGATCATCACTTTGGTATACTCAGCAGTGACTCCACTCTTAAATCCCCTTATCTATAGTCTCCGAAACAAAGACATGAAAGATGCCCTAAAGAGAGTCCTAGGATTAAGAACTAATCCAAACTGAGATGTTTTAGAGGGTATTATGCTAAGCAAAGTACGTCAGTCAGAGAAAGACAAATACCCTATGATTTCACTCATATGTAGAATTTAAGAAACAAAACAGATGAACACAGGGGAAGGGAAGGAAAAATAAAATAAAAACAGAGAGAGGTAAACCATAAGAGACTCTTAACTCTAGAAAACAAACTGAGGGCTGCTGAAGGGGTGGTGGGTGGGGAGATGGGGTAACTGTATGATGGGCATTAAGGAGGGCATGTGACATAATGAGCACTGGATGTTATACGCAACTGATGAATCACTAATATCTATTCTTGAAACTAATAATATACTTTATGTTTACTAAATTGAATTTAAATTAAAAATGGAGAAAAAATAAAGAAAAGCAGAATTTGTCACTTCTGACCTTAATTATTTATAAAAGCAATAAAAAACGGCTTCAGTAATTCATGTTCTGGATCATACTTAAGTAGAAGATACTTTTTTCCCACAGTTCCTTAGCAGTTCAAGTTCAGCTCACCAATGAAAAAGGCTAAATAAAATATTGTAAACATGCATACTTTTCTAAGTAATTACATTCTGTTATTATATGTATGTTATTTGTCTTTGATGTCTCTTCATTTGTTTAATCTTAGCTGGTGGAAAGAATGAAATGCATGCATACCTGGAGCCTTTCAATAGGTGCGTGATCTAAGTTCAGAAAATATTCTTTAAAAACAATGGACCAAAAGGCTGCAAAAAAATAAATAAATCCACCCAGTAAAAACATTTGCCATTGTGTAAAGCTGTCTTTCACACCAAAAACAAAGTAGGCTTTATACTTCCATTACATAAAGTACAAACTCTTCCTCCATTCAAATCCCTAATTTACAACACTGCCCATTCAGTCCCTAACCCTTGAACTTCACAATAATCCAGGATCTATAAAGAACTCCTCAAACTCAACACACACAAAACAGACAATCATATCAAAAAATGGGCAGAAGATATGAACAGACACTTCTCCAATCAAGACATACAAATGGCTATCAGACACATGAAAAAATGTTCATTATACTAGCCATCAGGGAGATTCAAATTAAAACCACATTGAGATACCACCTTACACCAGTTAGAATGGCCAAAATAAGCAAGACAGGAAACAACATGTGTTGGAGAGGATGTGGAGAAAGGGGAACCCTCTTACACTGTTGGTGGGAATGCAAGTTGGTGCAGCCACTTTGGAAAACAGTGTGGAGATTCCTCAAGAAATTAAAAATAGAGGGGTGCCTGGGTGGCTCAGTGGGCTAAAGCCTCTGCTTTCAGCTTGGGTCTTGATCCCAGGACCCTGGGATCATGACCCACATCTAGCTCTCTGCTCCGTGGGGAGTCTGCTTCCTCCTCTCTCTCCGCCTTGCCTCTCTGCCCACTTGGGATCTCTCTCTGTCAAATAAATAAATAAAATCTTTAAAAAAAAAAAAGAAATTAAAAATAGAGCTTCCCTATGACCCTGCAATTGCACTACTGGGGATTTACTCCAAAAATACAGATGTAGTGAAAAGAAGGGCCATCTGTACCCCAATGTTTATAGCAGCAATGGCCACGGTCGCCAAACTGTGGAAAGAACCAAGATGCCCTTCAATGGACGAATGGATAAGGAAGATGTGGTCCATATACACTATGGAGTATTATGCCTCCATCAGCAAGGATGAATACCCAACTTTAGTAGCAACATGGACGGGACTGGAAGAGATTATGCTGAGTAAAATAAGTCAAGCAGAGAGAGTTAATTATCATATGGCTTCATTTGTTTGTGAAGCATAACAAATAACATGGAGGACAAGGGGAGATGGAGAGAAGGGAGTTGAGGAAAATTGGAAGGAGAAATGAACCATGAGAGACTATAGACTCTGAAAAACAATCTGAGGGTTTCAAAGGGGCGGGGGGTGGTGCGGGGAGGTTGGGGGAACCAGGTGGTGGGTATTAGAGAGGGCACGAATTGCATGGAGCACTAGGTGTGGTGCAAAAACCATGAATACTGTTACACTAAAAAATAAATAAATAAATAAATTTTAAAAATTAAAAAATAATAATAATCAATCTATATGTTCTCCCAACTGCACATCTTTATTCATAGCTTTCCCAAATCAACTGTGACAATACCACTTGTAATATGCAATAATAATGTCAAACATATTTTTTTTTAATTTTTTTTATTTTTATAAACATATATTTTTATCCCCAGGGGTACAGGTCTGTGAATCACCAGGTTTACACACTTCACAGCACTCACCAAATCACATACCCTCCCCAATGTCCATAATCCCACCCCCTTCTCCCAAACCCCCTCCCCCCGGCAACCCTCAGTTTGGGAGACAAACCATAAGTGACTCTTAATGTCAAACATATTTTTATGCCTCTTAGGAAGCTATAGGACAAAGTCTCAGTCAGAAAATTACTAAGAGAAAATTATACCAAGAACAAATTCCATCTTTGTGCCCAAACACCATGTTGAAAAGGAAAGCCATTAGCTGAAAGGCCAATCTTCTTAAAATCAAAGTATATCCTTTTAGTTATGGCCATGCTGGAAATGAAATTAGGTGTTCCAGGAAGATAGGCTTGCTTGTTCTAGGTGATTAAATATTCTCATAAAGCATTTCTCAAACCTTTTTAACACCAAAGAGTTTTTGGCAGAGAACATGGGGCATTTGGGGGCAATATTCCTTTTAAAGTCAAAGTTTTATCTTAAAAATAATCACTAATTACACTTTCTGTTCCATGTACATATTTGGTGTAATACAAAATAATTTTCTCTAAGTGAAACTGTCCCTTCAGGAAGACATCTAATTAGGGGCTGTGTGTATCCCATGGCACAGAATCACATACTCTGTTTGAGAAGCACAAACTTGAGATTATGAGGTCTCCAGAGAGGCAATGTAGCACATTACCTACTAGTCACTTTAGGCCAACTTATCAGAAATACTAATGAAATCCCCGGGCAAGAAGAAAGAAGGTCCCTAGGGAAAGGAATGGAAAGTTTAGGATCATATGAAAACATACCTCGGAATTCTCAACAATGGCTAAACTGACACATAAATTAAAACTAGTACATAGCTTTAGCACACTCTGTTGTAAATAGGCCACTAGAATCTTACAGTGCAAGGGAAAAGAAATAAGTCATGCAAAAAACTCTCACACAGGGCTTCCACATCAAGGGCAGTGAATGAGAGAATCTTTGTGACCTCCCTATGAACTCTCCCCAGGACCTGGGAAAGCTTCCCAGTATATAGGAAACATCATCTCTGATGGACTATTATGCACCACAGGTAGGCCTATTCACCTCTTTCACATTTGTTCATTGAATATGCTCAAGAGACTGAGTATCAAGGAATATTGGTTACTCACAATTCAAAGAGATGAAATTTTCAGAGTATTTAGATCATCCTGGAACTTCCCCCAGATTAGTGCACTAAATGGTGCCAAAGTCATCCAAAGATCTTTCCCTTCTCAGGAAGTGGCTGGAATACCACAAGTGATGTTATTTACATAGATATTTTGAACAAAACAGTATGGAACTAGTTCCACCCACTGGGACCAAAATCAAGAGAAAACAGGGATTTGTTTTGTTTTGGTCTTCTCTCAGCTCTCCCCTCTTTGTCCATTCCATTACTCATCTCCATCTTCAGAAGAGGTGGCATTAAAAAAAATTTTTTTAAGGACAAAATCAAATCAGTGTATATAATGAGTAAGATTCACTGAGAATTTAATGGTGAATATATTAGGAATTGCCTCATAATCATGTTGAAAATTATTTGTGAAATTTATTTACCATGCTTTTCCTATAGCTAATAGTTATTCTGTGAGGTCTTTTTTTTTTTTTTTTTTAAGAGTAGTCTATAGCTCAAATACATAGACCTAAGTCTTACATATTTAGATTTTTAGTCAAAGTCTGTGAATCTGATTCAAGTTATTGTTGTTATTGTTCCAGGTAGTAAGTGGATGCTCGCTGCATCATTGCTTTCTTGTCTTGTTGAGAAGAGAGTTCTCTTGCTTGGAAATTCAGAGTTCCCATAGTGGGGAACCATTTCTTTCTTGCACAATGATGTGTTCTATGGAACCCTGAACCAAAACAATGATCAATGCAGTTTAGTTTACTTCTTCATAATCATCCTAGTTCAAAAAATTAAAAAGAATTTATCCCCATCTTTCAACGTCGTTCTCTTGGTTTCTTGTCCTCAAGACTATAATGTTCTTGACTTAACCAGTCCAGTAGGAAGGTTATGTTTGCTTCTAGATGAATAGGTTAATAGTTCACTTTATGCATTATTCATTTAGTGAAACTGCAACAACTGCTTCATTATAAGTACATTTATATTACTTAATATAACCTCACTAAATAGAAGGATTTTTTCCATTTGATTATGTTCAGTGAGTACTATAAATATTCTGTACACACCACTTCTATCAAAACTGTTTTTAAGGAAAATTTTAAGGAAATATCTTGTTAAAAATTTTCTGAAATCTACCATTGTACTCTTTTCTGAGTTGTATTTGATTCTTAAAAAGACATCTTTGAAAAAAAAAAAAGACATCTTTGGTGATGATGTTATAAAGGGAATAAGGGCAAGTCTTGTTTTCTATCAGAATTGGGAGTATTGTAACCTAAAGTAAAATCTTCCAAACAGTGAACTTGAAGAAAGATTTGTGACAGCAATGAGAAGAACTTTAGAAGACAATCTCCTGGTGATTTTCATTTTCTTCCCCAATATGCTGTCAATGTTATATTGATTTTTAATGAGATATTTTAAATGGACATGAAACATGATAAATTATCGTGTGAAATTAATCATTAGGTGAATTATAGTGACTTTACATGGCTAAAAACAAAGGATTAAATACAAAATTGTAAATGAGCTTTAGTGCAATGTAAACATCTTTAAGAAATAGTAGTAAGAGTTTACTATCTGGATATCTTTGTTGATTTTCTTCCAGCATCATGAAAAGGTGAGAGAAAATAAATGTAATGGAAACAGCTCAAGAAAATCGTGGGGGAGGTTGACAGGGAGAGAAACTGTAATAATGTGAAAGTTTAAACCATTCAAATCTATAGAATGTGTCAAATACACACCTATTTTTAAATGATAGCATATGTGTACTCACATTTTGAAGTGAACTGCACTGTTATATATGAACAACTTTATGAACAATATGAAAAAAAATTAAATATAAAACAAACCCTTTTTGCCTCTAACTCAAGTATTTCTTTCTACCAAAAGAAATGTGAAATTTAACTGATTGTGCCCACTGACAAATAGTTCAAGCAGCCTAGAATTGTACATTTACAAAGAATCAGGACGAAATAGCTCACTCAGAACAGAGCAGGATTTATTCAAGACTTGTTTTAGGATTTTTAATACATTTGTCTGATCATTCAAATTGCCTGTCCTAAGAAAAGTTTCAAAGGTTTCAGTAGCAAAGTGACTTACCACTATCTATCTGTCTTCTCTCCACAGTCTGGAGACCATGAATAAGTCAGGGATATCTACTGTGACAGAGTTTATCTTGTTGGGCTTTCCTGGTCCCTGGAACATACAGATCACCCTTTTCTCAATGATTTTGTTAATCTATATCTTGACTCTAACTGGGAATACAGCCATCATTTGTGCAGTGAGATGGGACCATCGGCTCCATACCCCTATGTATGTGCTCCTGGCCAACTTCTCCTTCCTAGAAATCTGGTATGTGACTTGCACAGTCCCCAACATGTTGGTCAATTTTCTTTCCAAAACCAAGACCATATCATTCTCTGGTTGTTTCACTCAATTCTACTTCTTCTTTTCACTGGGCACAACTGAGTGCGTCTTCCTCTGTGTCATGGCCTATGATCGGTACCTGGCCATCTGCCATCCATTGCACTATCCCTCCATTATGACTGGGCAGCTCTGTGTCACTCTGGTGTCTCTTTGTTGGCTCATTGGTTTCCTTGGACATGCAATTACTATTTTCTTCATTTCTCAACTACCCTTTTGTGGTCCCAACATTATTGATCACTTTCTGTGTGATGTGGACCCACTGATGGCATTGTCCTGTGCCCCTGCACCCATCATAGAGCATGTATTCCATTCTGTGAGCTCTCTTATCATCATTACCACCATTTGGTACATTCTTGGGTCCTATGCCCTGGTGCTCAGAGCTGTCCTTAAGGTTCCTTCTTCAGCTGGGCGGCAAAAAGCCTTCTCTACCTGCGTATCCCATTTAGTTGTAGTGTCTTTGTTCTATGGAACCATAATGGTGATGTATGTGAGTCCCACATCTGGCGACTCAGTTGCTATGCATAAGATCATCACACTGATATACTCTGTAGTGACACCAGTCTTAAACCCCATCATCTATAGCCTACGCAACAAGGACATGAAATTTGCCCTCCGTCAGGTCATTTGTGGAATGAAAATAATCCAACCTTTGTGAAAAGGTTTTGTCAAAAACAGTGATTCATTTTCTGAAAGTCAAACAGTAATCCTCTTCTTTCAACCCAAATGGACTTGGCTGCATTCATAACCATGATGGTCCTGTGTTGCAAGGCAAAATTCATTATGTTTTTTACTGTATTTTGATGCACTTATAGTTTCACAAATGTGTTTCCATGGAAAGAGATTTCCTCCCCTTACAGAGAAAAAAATAGCTCTTAAAAATCTTAATATTTATTTCCAGGAAAGTTTAGACTTTTTCAGTATGCAATTTCTGTCCATACAACTTTGTTAAAAGATATTAATAATGTTGGTAATTTACTTATATGGCTGTCTAATGTTTTGCCAAAAAGACACATAACACATAAAATGCCTTTTGTCCTGGATTTTTGGCAGAATATTCTGGTTTCCCTCCAGATCATACAAATCTTTCACCTTTTATTGGATTTTGGCAGACACCCCACACATCAATATTGGTACAATATTGGTTCACTATTGATAACTTCGGTTTCACAGTTCTTACTCATTACCCTCATCAACTGTATACAAGGGGAGACTGGAAGTTTGGTAATAATCCATGAGGAAAAATATATTTGGTGAGTTGTTAGTATGTAATTACCACAAAGAAAATGGGCCATAGCAGAAGCAAACTGAATTCCCACCTGTAACAGAGCAAATATAGAATACTCACCTTTAGCCTAGTTAGGGCTTATAGAAAGTAACAATCTTAGACCATCTTGAAAGGGATTTCACCCAAAAGCACTACTTGGAGAATAAAACAACCCCAAAAGTGAGTCTATATGGTATACATCACCAGAATCCAGGGATGAAAGAAGTCCTAAGTAGTCAATCAATGAAGCATTACCTATACCATAGAACTACAGTTTAGAGAGCACCCCACACCACCACCAAAAAAAGCACTCCATGAGAGAAAAATCAACATACAAATTTCTGTCAAATAATAGGGCAACAATATCAGTCAAGGAAAAACTTTTCACCTTTACTTTTCTCCTACCTGGAACCTAGAGTAAACAAAGGCAGAGTAGTCATGTGGGAGAAGAGGAGTAAAAAGGCAGAGGAAAAGAAGTACATCAAGCCTGAGTCAGACCCAGTCTTGAGGAATAAGTTTTAATTTGGATTTAAAAAAATTAAAATTTTGGCTTTAGACCCTCCAGATCTGGATAAAGAAGACCCTATATTAATGCTAAAGATAATCAGAAAACTACCACATTGGCCCAAGGTATTATCCACAGATGGAGAAAATTGAACATCAGAAAATATTTGAAGTAGAAGTGGTGAGAAAAATTAAAATTCCTTTGTATTTATACCCTACCAAGTCTAAAACAAGCAATTAAATAAAGTAAAAAATATTTTTTAAAATGCTATAGCCTAAAAAGAAAACCGTCACCTGAAGACCAAAAGATATCTCTCTGAAAGTGTTATTGTGCAATTGGATAGGACTATACTTCAAGGTAAGTAGAGGGATTGAAAAAAGGTGGGAAAAGAATCATAAAATTTACTTGGGAGGCTACTAAGGACAAGTTTGAACTATCTACTACAGTTTTGTCTTAATTCAGCACTAATATTTTAGTTATTCAACTGAACTCATTACCTAAAGAAGGAACAAAAAGTATTTTGTATAAAATAGCTCACACGTACCTTACTACTGCAATGTATTAGAGGTTGACTATGTAGCTATACTTGTCAAACACCTATTCTTTGGTTAAGATTTGATTCAGACAACACTTCCACTAGAAAGCCTTCCAAACATCTTCAGGCTCTGCTATGTGTCCTTCATAATGCATCTAAAATACACTAAAAAATAAAATAAATTTCATCATTGTACTTACATTTTTTGAGGTGAGTCTATTATGTGTCTGTCTCTTCCTCCAGAGTGGAAGCCCTTTGAGGATGAGGAGAGGATCTTATCTTTTCATTCCCAGCATGTTACAGGATAATTGACAGACTTCAGTAAGTGTGTAAAGAAAGGAAGAGTTTGGGGGTTTGTTTTGTTGTTATTGTTGTTGTTTGTTTTGTTGTTTTTTAGAGAGAAAGAAAGCATGGTGGGAGGGACAAATGGAGAAAAAGTCACAAGTAGACTCTATGCTCAGTAGGGCTCCATCTCACAACACTAAGATCATTACCTGAGCCAAAACCAAGACTTGGATGCACCCAAGACAGGCACCCCAGAAAAGAAGAGTTTTTAGAATTGGATGAGTGAGTTAGTTCTTAAATCAGTCCTCACTAGTATTAAATATATTTTAGTCACAAAACCATTAACTGATTATTTACATTTTTTAACATTTAAGGAACTTATCTATTTTTAAAAAGCGAAGTGTGTAAACCTGGTGATTCACAGACCTGTACCCCTGGGGATAAAAATATATGTTTATAAAAATAAAAAATTTAAAAAAAAAAATAAAAAAAAAAAAAAGCAAATGCACATACTTATAATGGTTTTGATGTCTTTAAAATGATTACATTATACAGACTATGTCATAGTTGCTATTCTAAAATTTTTTAATTTTCTATGCAGGTACAATATAAATAAATATGCCTTGTTTTTTTAAGATTTTATTTATTTATTTGATAGAGATGACAAGTAGGCAGAGAGGCGGCAGAGAGGCAGGAGAGAGACAGGCAGAGAGACAGGAGGAAGCAGGCTCTCCACGGAGCAGAGAGCCCGATGCGGGGCTCTATCCCAGGACCCTGGGATCATGACCTGAGCCGAAGGCAGAGGCTTTAACCCACTGAGCCACCCAGGCGCCCCTCATTTTAATATTGTCTTCTTGTAGTATAAAATGGTAATAATTACTTTATATAATTAGCAATAATTAGTAATAATATAATTAGTATATTATAATTAGTATATTAGTACTATATTATATAGTACTATATTATATTATAATATATACTATATTATATATATTAGTACTATATTATATAGTTATATAGTATATTAGTATACTAATATATTAATATATTAGTACATTATAATAATTAGTATTATCATAATATGATTAGTATATTAGTACTATATTATATAGTACTATATTATATTATAATATACTATATTATATAATTATATAGTATATTAGTACTATATTAGTACTAATAATATAATTAGTAATAATAGCAATAATTACTTTATATGTAAATGGTCTAAATGCTCCAATCAAAAGACGCAGGGTGGCAGAAAGGATAAAAAAAAAAAAGGCCCAATCTATGTGCTGTTTATAAGAGTCCAAAGACACATACAGACAGAAAATGAAGGAATGGAAAAACATTTACCTTGGAAATGGAAGAAAGAAAAAAATAGGAATAATTATATCACACAAAACAGACTTTAAAACAAAGACTTAACAAGAGACGAAGAAGGGGATTACATAGAAGGATTAATCCAACAACAGGATATAACAACTGTAAATATATATATATATATATATATATATATATATATACCCCCAACATTAAGACACTTAAATACATAAAGCAAATATGAAGAAAAATAAAAGGAGAAACTAATGATAAAATCTTCTATTATTAGAGTATTATTAATACTCCACTTACATCAATGGATAGATCATCTAGGCAGAAAATCAATAAGGACACATGATTCCCTTCATATAAAAGTTCAAACTCAGGCAAATGTCATCCGTGGTGATAGAAAATAATGGTTATCTTTTGCGGGGTGGGGAAGAATGCAGAAGGGAACATTCTGGGATGCTGGACATGATCTATACTTTGAACTAGATGGTGATTAAAAATTTACTGAGCTACAAAAAAAGAAAATCAATAAGGAAACAATGCCTTTGAATGACACATTAGACAAGATGGACATAAGAGATATATACAGAACATACTATCCCAAAACAATAGAATACATTTTTTTCAAGTGCACATGGGGCATTCTCCAAAATAACTCAGGTGTTGGGCCACAAAAAAGTCTCAATAAATTCAAAAAGACTTAAATCATTTCATGCATCTTTTCCAACCACAATGGTATGAAACTAGAATTCAATCATAGGAAAATATAAGAAAAGAACACAAATACATGGAGGCTGAATATCATGCTCCTAAACAATGAATGGGTAAACCAAGAAATCAAAAAGGAAATAAGAAAATTCATGGAGACAAATGGAAATGAAAACAATGGTCCAAAATCTTTGGGATGCAGGCAAAAACTCATCTAAGGAAAGAGATTTAGCAATGCAGGCAATACAACAAGAAGGGTACCAAATAAGCAACATAACCTTACACCTAAAGGAGTTGGAAAAAGAAGAACAAAGCCCAAGGCCAGCAGAAGGAAGGAAATAATAAATATTGGAGCAGAAATAATTGATATAGAGACTAAAAAAACAATAGAACAGATTGATAAAAACTGAAGCAAGTTCTTTGAAAAGGCCAATAAAATTTAGAGATCTTTAGCCAGATCCATCAAAAAGATAGGACTGAAATAAATAAAATTAGAAAGGAACAAGAAGAAATAATGATTGACACCACAGAAATACAAAAGATGATAAGAGATTATTACAAAAAAAAATTATATGCCAACAAATTGGACAACCTAGAAGAAATGGATAAATTCCTAGAACCATACGACTTTCCAAAACTGACTCGGGAGGAAATTGAAAATTAGAACAGACCAATTACTACCAATGAATAAAAAAAAAAAAAAACCTCCCAACAAACAAAAGTCCAGGATCAGACAGCTTCACAAGTGAATTCTAGTAAACATTTAAAGAGTTAATACCTATTGTTCTCAAACTGTTGTGAAATATAGAAGAATAAGTAGAGCTTCTAAATACATTCTATGAGGCCCCATAACTGTTACACCAAAACCAGATAAAGACACACACAAAAAACAAAACTGGTTGAATATCTCTGATAAACATAGATGTAAATATCCTCAATAAAGTATTAGCAAACTTAATCCAACAACACATTTAAAAAAAAAAATCACTCACCAACAGGAAGCGCAAGATGGTGGAGTAGGAGACCTAAATGTTGTCATCCCAGGAATTCAGTTAAATAATTATCAAATTATCATTATGTATTAGAATTATCATTCTGCACACCTATGAACTCAACAGGAGATCAAAGTACAAAAGAGCAGCAATTCTATGAGCAGAAAAGTGACCACTTTCTGAAAGGTAGGATGTATGGAGATGTGAATCTGAGGTGATAAATGGAAAGAAAGACCATAGGGAGAGAGGCCAGACCATAGCAAGCTGTAGAACAATGGAGCACAAACTCAGAAATTTTAGAAGTCTGCTCCACTGAGGGATGTCACTCCAGAGGCTAAGCAGGGGTTGGAGCCCTCGCTGGGACAGTGTGGTCTCAGGATGCTTGGTGGCACAGAAAGATTGGGGGTGCCTGAGTGTGGCAGAGCTTCCAGGTATCAGAAGGGGAAGCCAGTTGCAAAGATGGAGCCAAGGAGTGGATTCACAGCTTGGGGTTGCTATAAACCATGATCCGAGGCAAAGTTGGGCCATTACTCTTCAAGCAGGGATCCCACAAGTGACAGATCTAAGAGACTCCCTCAATCTTCCTCTAGGAGGAGTGGTGTAGGAGTGTGCTGCAGGAATCTGCTGGGTTTGGAGACTCCAAATGGAGCTGTGTGCCAGAGATAGAAATGCTCGGTCACAGTCTGGGTGAGCATAGAGTACTGCCGGAGACCAGGGAAACAGGAGGACAGACTGCTTTCCTCTGAGGGTGCACTGAGGAGTAGGGTACCGAGTTCTCGGATCCTCCAGGTGGGAGACTGAGAGGCCGCCATTTTCATTCCCATCTTCCAAAGCTGTACAGAAGGCATTCAGGGAACAAAAGCTACCCCTAGCAAACCCAAGCAGATTGCTTAGCCTGGCCCCTGACAAGGGTGGTACAACTCCACCTTGGGCAAACACATTTGAGAATCACTGCAACAGGCCCCTCCCTGAGAAGGTCAGCAAGAACCTTCAGCTAAGACCAAGTTTACTGATGAAACAGAACTGCAAAACACCAGTGCTAGGGTAATAAAGCACTTAGAATTCATGGGCTTTTTTCCCATGATTCTTTAGTCTTTCAGAGTTAATTTTTTTTTTAAGATTTTATTTATTTATTTGACGGAAAGAGGGATCACAAATAGGCAGAGAGGCAGGTGGGGGGCGGGGAGTAGGCTCCCTGCTGAGCAGAGAGCCCAATGCGGGACTTAATCCCAGGACCCTGGGATCATGACCTGAGCTGAAGGCAGAGGCTTAACCACTGAGCCACACAGGTGACCCTCAGAGTTAATTTTTAATTTTCTTCATTTCTTTATTTTTCTCCTATTTTTTAATTTTTCTTCTATCATTTTTCAACTACCATCTTATCAATTTCTTTTAAAATCTATTTCATTTTCATTTTTACCATTATATTCTATCCCTTTGTTGTATTTAACCTTATGTTGTGTGGTGTGTGTGTGTGTGTATATGTGTGTGTGTGTGTGTGTGTGTGTATGTTTTTCTTTCTTTAAAATTTTGGGAGGCACTTTCTTCTAAAAGGCCAAAATATAACCAAAATCTAGAGTGTGGCACTGTTCTATTCATTGGCTTGATCATATTCATATTTTTTTCCCTTTCTTTCCCCCCAGTTTTGGGACTCTTCTGTTTTGTTTAGTGTGTATTTTTCTGCGGTCATTGTTCCCTTTTAGCATTTTGTTCTCTTATTCATCTATTCTTCTCTGGACAAATAACAAAATGGAAAAACTCACCTCAAAAGAAAGAACCCGAGGCAATACCAACTGCCAGGGACCTAATTACTACAGACATTAGTAGAATGTCAGAACTAGAGTTCAGAATGATGATTATAAAGATACTAGCTGGACTCAAAAAAATAGAATATACTAGAGAATCCCTTTCTGGAGAAAAAAAAGAACTGAAATCTAACCAAGTCAAAATCAAAAAGGCTATTAATGAGTTGCAATTAAAAAAAAAATGGAGGCTCTACTTTGGAAAAGTGTGTGGAGATTTTTTAAGAAATTAAATATAGAGCTTCCCTATGAGCCTGCAATTGCACTACTGGGGATTTACCCCAAAGATACAGATGTAGTGAAAAGAAGGGCCATCTGTACTCCAATGTTTATAGCAGCAATGGCCACGGTCGCCAAACTGTGGAAAGAACCAAGATGCCCTTCAACAGATGCATGGATAAGGAAGATGTGGTCCATATACACTATGGAGTATTATGCCTCCATCAGTAAGGATGAATACCCACCTTTTGTACCAACATGGACAGGACTGGAAGAGATTACGCTGAGTGAAATAAGTCAAGCAGAGAAAGTCAATTATCATATGGTTTCACTTACTTGTGGAGCATAACAAATAACATGGAGGACATAGGGAGATGAAGAGGAAAAGGGAGTTGAGGGTAATTGGAAGGAGAGATGAACCATGAGAGACTATGGACTCTGAAAAACAATCTGAGGGTTTTGAAGGGGCGGGGGGGGCAGGTTGGAGAGCCAGGGCACATATTGCATGGATCACTGGGTGTGGTGCATAAACAATGAATTGTGTTATGCATAAAAGAAATTTAAAAAAAAATAAAAATTTTTAAAAATGGAGGTTTTCATTCAGCATAATCTCTTCTAGTCCTGTCCATGTTGCTAAACAATGAATACTGTTATGCTGAAAAGAAACTTAAATTTTTTTTTAAAAAATGGAGGTTTTTACTAGGATAAATGGGGTTAGGATAAATGAGGCAGAAGAGAGAATTAGTGATATAGAAGACTAAATGATTGAGAAAAAAGAAGCTGAGAAAAAAAGAGATAAAGAACTACTGGATCACAAAGAGAGAACTCAAGAGATAAGTGACTCCATAAAACAAAATAATATTAGAATAACTGGGATCCCAGAAGAAGAAAGAGAGAGGGGGAAGAAGTTCTATTGGAGCAAATTATCATGGAGAAATTACCTAATTTTGGGAAAGGAAACAGGCATCATTATCCAGGAGGCACAGAGAACCCCAATTAAAATCAATAAAAATAGGTCCGCACCCTGTCATCTAATAATAAAACTTAGAAATCTGAGACAAAGAGAAAATCCTGAAAGCATCTCGGGACAAGAGATCTGTAACCTACAATGGTAGAAATAATAGATTGGCAGTAGACCTATCCACAGAGACCTGGTAGACCAGAAAGGACTGGAAAGATATATTCAGAGCACTAAATGAGAAAAATGTGCAGCAAGATTACTATATCCAGCTAAGTTTTCATTGAAAATAGAAGGAGATAGAAAAAGCTTCCAGGACAAAGAAATATTAAAAGATTTTGCAAACACCAAACCAGTCCTACAGGAAATACTGAAAAGGGTCCTCTAAGCAAAGAGAGAGCCTAAAAGTAGTACATCAGAAAGGAACAGAGACAATATATATTAAGAGTCACTTTACAGGCACCACAATGGCACTAAATTCATATCTCTCAATAATTACCTTGAATGTAAATGGGCTAAATGCCCCAATTAAAAGACACAGCATATCAGAATGGATAAAAAAAAAAAACATAAATATACTGTCTACAAGAAACTCAGTTTAGACCCAAAGACACCTCCAGATTTAAAGTGAGGGGGTGGAAAACAATTTACCATTCTAGTGAACATCAAAAGAAAGCTTGGGTGGCAATCCTTATATCAGATCAATTAGATTTTAAGCCAAAGACTATAATAAGAGATGAGGAAGGACACTATATCATACTCAAAGGTTCTGTCCAACAAGAAGATCTAACAATTTTAAGTATCTATGCCTCTAACATAGGAGCACCCAATTATATAAACCAATTAATAACAAAATCAAAGAAACACATAAAAAATAATAAGAGTCAATTATCATATGGCTTCACTTATTTGTGAAGCATAACAAATAACATGGAGGACAAGGGGAGATGGAGAGGAGAAGGAAGTTGAGGGAAACTGGAAGGGGAGGTGAACCATGAGAGACTATGGACTCTGAAAAACAACCTGAGGGTTTTGAAGGGGCGGGGGGGGGGGGTTGGGGAGGTTGGGGGAACCAGGTGGTGGGTATTAGGGAGGGCACAGATTGCATGGAGCACTGGATGTGGTGCAAAAACAATGAATACTGTTACGTTGAAAAGAAATAAATAATTTAAAATAATAATAATGAATACTGCTTTTCTGAAAATAAAGAATTTAAATAAAAAAAGAAAAGAAATAAAAAATTTTAAATAATAATAATAATACAGTAATAGTAGCAACTTTACCACCCCCACCCTCACTGAAATGGACAGATCATCTAAGTGAAAGATCAACAAGGAAATAAAGACTTTAAATGACACACTGGACCAGATGGACATCACATATATGTTCAGAACATTCCATCCCAAAGCAACAGAATACGCATTCTTCTCTAGTGCACATGGAACATTCTCCAGAACAGATCACACCCTGGGTCACAAATCAGGTCTCAACTGGTACCAAAAGACTGGGATTATTCCCTGCATATTCTCACACCACAGTGCTCTAAAGCTAGAACTCAATCAAAGAGGAAAGTTGGAAAGAACTCAAATACATGGAGGCTAAAAAGCATCCTACTAAAGAATGAATGGGTCAACCAGGAAATTAAAGAAGAATTTTAAATAATCACGGAAACAAACAATAATGAAAACACCACTGTCCAAAATCTTTGGGACACAGCAAAGGCAAATCTGAGAGGAAAGTATATAGCAATACAAGCAATACATTCTTAAGAAGCAAGGTCTCAAGTACACAACCTAACCCTACACCTAAAGGACCTAGAGAAAGAAGAGCAAAGAAGGCCTAAACCCAGCAGGAGAAGAGAAATAAATGAAATAGAAACCAAAGAACAGTAGAACACATCAATGAAACTGGGAGCTGATCCTTTGAAAGAATTAATAAGATTGATAAACCCCTGGCCAGACTTATCAAAAAGAGAAAGGGCCCAAATTAATAAAATCATGAATGAAAGAGGAGCTATCACAACTAACACTAAAGAAATAGAAACAATTCTAAGAACATATAATGAGCAACTATATGCCAACAAATTAGCCAATCTGGAAGAAATGGATGCATCCATAGAAACATACAAACTACCAAAACCAAACCAGAAAGAAATAGAAAACCTGAACAGACCCATTTCCAGTAAAGAAATTGAAGCAGTCATCAAAATCTCCCAACAAGAGCCCAGGGCAGGACAGCTTCCAAGGGGAATTCTACCAAACATTCAGAGAATGTTTGTATTCTTCTGAATAATAACTCCTGAATGTTCTCCTAAAACTGTTCCAAAAAATAGAAATGGAAGGAAAACTTCCAAACTCTTTCTATGAGGCCAGCATTACCTTGATCCCAAAATCAAAGACCCCATCAAAAAGGAGAATTATAGACAAATATCCCTGATGGACATGGATACAAAAATTCTCACCAAAATACCAGCCAATAGGATCCAACAGTACATTAAAAGGATTATTTACCATGACCAAGTGGGATTTATTCCTGAGCTGCAAGTTTGGATCAACATTTGCAAATCAATCAGTGCAATATAATACATTAATAAAAGAAAGAACAAGAACTATATGATACTCTCAATAGATGCAGAAAAAGCATTTGACAAAGTATAGCATCCATGATCAAAATTCATCAGTGTAGGCATAGAGGATACATACCTCAATATCATCAAAGCCATCTATGAAAAACCCACAGCAAATATCATTCTCAATGGGGAAAACAGAGTTTTTCTGCTAAGGTAAGGAACACGGCACAGCTGTCCACTATCACCACTGCTACTAGGCATAACACTAGAAGACCTAGCTTCAGCAACCAGACAACAAAAAGAAACAAAAGGCATCCAAAATGACAAGTAAGAAGTCAAACTCACTCTTTGCAGATGATATGATTGTTTTTGAAGAAAACCCAAAACACTCCACCCCAAAACTGCTAGAACTCATACAAGAATTCAGGAAAGTGTCAGGATATAAAATCAATGCACAGATCCACATCACTCGGCATCAGGGAAATACAAATCAAAACCACAATGAGATACCACCTCACACCAGTTAGAATGGCTAAAATTAACAAGTCCAAAAATGACAGATGCTGGCAAGGATGCAGAGAAAGGGGAACTCTCCTACACTGTTGGTGGGAATACAAGCTGGTGCAACACTCTGGAAAACAGCATGGAGGTTCCTCAAAAAGTTGAAAATAAAGCTACCCTATGACCCAGAAATTGCACTACTGGGTATTTACCCTAAAGATACAAACGTAGTGATCCAAAGGGGCATGTGCACCCGAATGTATACAGCAGCAATGTCCACAATAGCCAAACTATGGAAGGAACCTATATGTCCAACAACAGATGAATGGATAAAGAAGATGTGGTATATATATACAATGGAATATTATGCAGCCATCAAAAAATGAAATCTTGCCATTTGCAATGACATGACTGGAATGAGAGGGTAATATGCTGGGCAAAATAAGTCAGTCAGAGAAAGACAATTATCATCTTCTCTCATTGATATGTGGAATTTAAGAAGAAAGACAGAGGGTCATAGTGGAAGGGAGGGAAAAATGAAATAAGATGAAACCAGAGAAGGAGACAAATCATAACAGACTTTTAATATTGGGAAACAAACTGAGGGTTGCTGAAGTGGAGGGCAGTGGGATGGATGGGGTGGCTGGGTGATGGACATCAAGGAGGGTATGTGCTATGGTAAGTGCTGAGAATTGTGTTAAGACTGAAGAATCACTGACCTGTCCCCCAAAACAAGTAATACATTCTATGTTAATTTTTTTTTTTAAAAAGACAAGAAATAAGTGTTGGCAAGGATGTGGAGAAAACCCTCATGCACTGTTGGTCAGATTGCAAAGTGGTGCAGCCACTGTGGATAACAAAATGGAGGTTCCTCAAAAAACTAAAAATATAGGGCACCTGGGTGGCTCAGTGGGTTAAAGCCTCTGCCTTCAGCTCGGGTCATGATCCCGGGGTCCTGGAATCGAGCCCCACATTGGGCTCTCTGCTCAGCAAGGAGCCTGCTTCCCTCTCTCTCCCTACTTGTGATCTCTGTCTGTCAAATAAGTGAATAAAATCTTTGAAAAAAAAAAACTAAAAATATAACTACCATATGATCCAGTAATTCTATTCCTGGGAATATACCCATAGGAAATGAAACAGTATCTCAAAGAGATGTCTGCATCCCCATGTTCATTGCAGGATTATTCACAATAGTCAGGACACAGAAGTATAGTATCCCTCAGTGAATGAATATATAAAGAAGGTGTAGTACACATTTATAATAGAATATTACTCAGCCATGAGAAAGAAGGAAATTCTGCCATTTGCAACAGCATAGATGAACCTTTGACAGCATTATGAAATAAGTCAGACAGAGAAAGACAAATACTGTCTGGTGTCACTTATACATGGAATCTATTTTTAAAAAAAGTTTCAAACTTGCAAAAACAGTAGAATGGTGGTTGTCTGGGGCTAGGGACAGTAGAGAAAATAGGGAGTTTGATAAAAGGGTACAAACCAACACACGTTGGTGGGAATCCAAGTTGGTGTAGCCAATTTGGACAACAGTGTGGAGATTCCTTAAGAAATTAAATATAGAGCTTCCCTATGACCCTTCAATTACACTACTGGCCATTTACCCCAAAGATACAGATGTAGCGAAAAGAAGGGCCATCTGTACCCCACTGTTCATGGCAGCAATGGCCACATTCGCCAAACTGTGGAAAGAACCAATATACCCTTCAACGGATGAATGGATAAGGAAGATGTGGTCCATATATACTATAGAGTATTATGCCTCCATCAGTAAGGATGAATACCCACCTTTTGTAGCAACATGGACGGGACTGGAAGAGATTATGATGAGTGAAATAAGCCAAGCAGAGAGAGTCAATTATCATATGGTTTCACTTATTTGTGGAGCATAAGAAATAACATGGAGGACATGGGGAGATGAAGAGGAGAAGGGAATTGAGGGAAATTGGAGGAGGGGGAGGGGTAAGGAGAGGAGTAAGAGTAAGGAGAGGAGGGGGAAGGGGAGATGAACCATGAGAGACTATGGACTCTAAAAAACAATCTGATGGTTATGAAGGGGTGGGAGGTGGGAGGTTGGGGGAGCCAGGTGGTGGGTATTATGGAGGGTACATATTGCATGGAGCACTGGGTGTGGTGCATAAACAATTAATTCTTTTACACTGAGATTAAATTTTTAAAATTTTTAAAAAGGGTACAAACTTCAGCTATAAGATGAATAAGGTTTGAGAATCTAAGGTATAGTGCAGTATATAATTGCTAAACTGTATTGTGCACTTGAAATTTACTGTAGTAGGATTTAAATGTACTCACAAAAAATAAGAAAGCTGTAAAGTGAGGTGATACTTATGTTTAACTAGGTGGAACGAATCCTTTCACCACACACAGATCAGATCACCATGACGTATACTTTAAATATCTTACACTTTTATTTGTCAATTGTTCCTCAATAACACTGAAATTTTGAAATTTTTTCCTTCCAAAAAACCCTCTGAGAACCAGAAAATCCCTGAAAGTATTTAGAAAGTACGTAGCTCCTAAGACCCACTTTTGTGTGAGATTATAGCAATGTACTCTGTGGAAGTTCCAAGTCACAACACCAGCACCACTCACTTTCTCCCTGGCATTTCAAAGAAATGTCATTTGCTCTGTCGAAAGTGTCTTGCCTAGAGTAAAATGTGCACTCAAGTCTCTCCCAGAGCACATCAGAGAGAGAGAGAGAGAGAGCAATACACTGCTAAAACCATGGTTGCTTAATCTGGACTCAGCAGGACCACAAATAAGACTGTCATTTTAAAAATGTGGGAGAAGACCTGGTCAAATGAATCAATGTAAGCATCAGAGGCAATTCAGAAGAGGTCCTCCATCAGGGAGTGGGGGGTCATGGAAATCTGGTGGTTACAACAAATGCTTCTGAAGTCCTCACCAGCAAGACAGTGGAATCCCGTGTGGACCTGCTGGTCTTGGGGGAACTTCCAGCTTTCCCTTTCTTTTTGTTAAGATCCACATTAAAAAAGAAGAGAAAATAAGCAATTTAATAACTGCTTTGGTCGGGGGGGGCGCTGGATGTCTAAGTTAAGTGTCTAACTCTTGATTTCAGCTCAGGTTATGATCTCAGGGTCGTGAGATCAAGCCCCATGTGGAGCTTGCATTTGATGTGGAGCCTGCATAAGATTCTCTCTCTCCCTCTGCCCTCCCCAAAATAATAATAAATAAAAATTAAATTAAATCAAGTTAAATTTTAAAAATCACTCACCATAATCAAGTAGAATTTTTTCTAGGGATGCAAGGATGGTTCAATATTTACAAATCAATCATTGTGATACATCATATTAATCACAGAAAGAAAAAAACATTGGATCATGATAAATGGACTCAGTAAATTCACAAGATACAAAATTAATACACAGATCTGCGGCATTTCCATACACAAATAATGGGGTAGCAGAAAGAGCAGTTAAAACAATCCTATTTAAAAGTGTACCAAATCTAAATAAATAAATAAATAAATAAAAGTGTACCAAAAGGAATAAAATACCCAAGAATAAACTTAACCAAGGAGGTAAAAGACCTGCACTCCTAAACTACAAAATGATTAAAGAAATTAATGATGATACAAACAAATGGGAAGATATTCCATGCTTATGTACTGGAAGAACCAATATTGTCAAAATGTCCACCCTATCCAAAACAATCTACAGATTCAAAGCAATTCCCATCAAAATACAAAAAAACATTTTTCACAGAATTAGAACACACAATACTAAAATTTGTATAAAACCACAAAATACCTCAACTAGCCAAAACAATCTTGAAAAGAACAAAGCTGGAGGTACCACAATTCCAGATTTCAGTATATCCTACAAAGCTGTAATTAAAACAGTATGGTACTGGCAGAAAAATAGACACATAACAGAACAGAATGGATTCCAGAAATAAAGCCACAATTTTATGGTCAATTAATCTATAACAAAAGAGGCAAGAATATATGATGGGGAAAAGACAGTATCTTCAACAAAGGATGTTTGGAAATCTAAACAACCAAGAGCAAAAGAACAAAATGGACGATTTTCTTACACTACACACAAAAATAAACTCAAAATGGATTAAAGACCTAAGTGTGAGATGGGAAAATATAAAATTCCTAGAAGAAAACAGCCAGTAATTTCTTTGACATCGACCTTAGCAATATTTTTCTAAATATGTCTCCTCTGGCAAGGGAAACAAAAGCTAAATTAAACTATTGCAACTACGTCATAATAAAAAACCTTTGCAGAGCACAAGTGGTGGCAATGCAAACTGGTGCAGCCACTGTGAAAAAGAGTATGGAGTTTCCTCAAAAAAGAAAAAAGAAAAAAAAAGAAAGACCACATGATTCAATAATTCCATTGCTGGGCATTTACCCAGTGAATGAAAATAATACTAAAATGTGTATGTGCCTCTATATTTTTTGCAGTATTTATACTAGCCAAGATATGGAAGCAATTCAAATGTCCATTGAATAAAGAAGAATCAGCATACTCCCAGGAGCCACTGCTCTTCCTCTTCTCCTAAGTGGCCTGAGGTGACCTCTGAAAATGGTTCCCTATTTGCTTGATCCAGAAAACCCTACAAAATCATGCAAATCAAGAGGTTCAAATATATGTGTTCACTTTAACACCACACATCAAACTCCCAAGCCATCAAGGGTATACACATACAAAAATCCACCAAGTATCTGAAAGATGTCATTTTGCAGAAGCAGTGTGTGCCATTCTGTCACTACCAACTGGAGTTGGTAGGAATGCCCAGGCCAGACAGTGGGGCTGGACAAAGGGTCAGTGGCCCAAGAAGAGTGTTGAATTTTTACTGCACATGCTTAAAAATGGAGAGAGTAATGCTGAACTTAAGGGTTTATATGTCGATTCTCTGTTCATTGAGCATATCCAGGTGAACAAAGCCCCCAAGTTGAAGCACAGAACTTACAAGGCTCATGGAGGGCTCATGGTCATATTAATCCATACATAAGCTCTCCCTGCCACACTGAGATGATCCTTACTGCAAAAGAGCAGATTATTCCTAAAACAAAAAAGGAGGTTGCACAAAAGAGAAAGATATCCCAGAAGAAACTGAAGAAACAAAAACTTATGGCCCAGGAGTAAATTCTGCACAGAATAAATGCAAATAAAAATAAAAACAGAAGAATTAGTATATACATAAAACAGAGTATTATATAGACATAAAAAGGAGAGATCTTGTCATTTGGGAGAACATGGATGGACCTAGAAAGTATAATGCTAAGTGAAACAAGTCAGACAGAAAAAGACAAACACCATATGATTTCATTTATATGTGGAATCTAAAAAACAAATGAATAAACAAACAAAAAGCAGAATCACACCTATACAGAGAACAAACTGATGTTTGCCAGAAGGGAGGGAGATTGGGCAAAATGAAGAGTGAAAAGGAATGCAAGATACAGGCTTCCAGTTATGGAATTAATAAATCACAGGAATAAAAAATACACTTTAGGGAAGATAGTCAATGGTATTGTAATAGTGTCATATCATGACAGACAGACAGCTACACTTGTGGTGAGAATAGCACAATGTATAGAGCTGCTGAATCACTATGTTCTACACCTAAACTAATGTAACATTGTGTATCAACTAAAATTTAAAATATATAGAGAGTTTTCAACCCATGAACAAGTTATATATTTACATTTATTAACATCTTCATTTTTCTTTGGCAAAGTTTTGTAGTTTTCATCATATGTCTTTCACATTTTTTTATCAGACTTATCTCTATTTAATGTTTCTGTGATTTGTAAATGGCATTTTTAATCAACTTCTGATTGTTACTTGTAATTGCATATAGAAGTAATGAATTTTCCTTTATGTACCTTGTATCTTGAAATCTTGAAAAAACTTATGTAATACTTCTAGTAGCCTTTTTTTGCAGATTTCACCAAATTTCTACATAATCATTTCATATCTGATGAAAGACAATCTTATCTCTGTCAATCTAGATGCCATTTTTTCCTTTAACCTAACTACACTAGCACTTGAATAGAAGTGGTGAGAGCAGACATCTTGTCTTATTCCTGATTTTAGAGGAAAATCATTCATTTCCACAAGTATGATTTTAGATACAGATCTTTGAAAATGTCTACAGATCAAAGAAGTTGTTTCTGTCTATCCCCAGTTTGCTAAGAACTTTTCTCAGGATGGGTGTTAGTTGGAATATAGTTTCATATTTACAGGTATATTATGTATTACTTTGATTTTTATGTACCAACTGGGGTATTTAACTATATTATCTAATACAATTTAAATAGAGAGGTGTAAAATTTGTTTTAAAGGAAATTCATAACTGGAGACTTGACTTTTTACCAATACAAGGTCTTATGAGTCACAAATCTTCATTTTATTCTTTTGTTTTTAGTTTTTTAAAGATTTATTTGAGAGCTAGAGAGAAACCAGTGTGAAGGGGCAGGGAGGGTCCTAAATAAACTCAGGACTGGGCAAATAACCCAACACAGGGCCCAATCCCACGACACTGAGATCTCAACTTGACCCAAAAACCAAGAGTCAGATGCTCAACCAACTGCATCACCCAGGCTCTTCATTCTTTTCTTTTTAACTTAATATTTCTCTTCCTTCCTTTTGTACAATTTTGTTGATACATCAAATCCTTGGTGGAACAAAGAGGAATATATTAAATAAATTTTTTAAAAGATTTTTTTAACTTTTTTTTAATCTATTTATTTGACAGAGAGATCACAAGTAGGCAGAGAGGCAGGCAGAGAGAGAGGGGGAAGCAGGCTCCCTGCTGAGCAGAAAGCCTGATGCAGGGCTCAATCCCAGGACCCTGAGATCATGACCTGAGCCGAAGACAGAGACTTAACCCACTGCCACCCAAGTGCCCCAAAAGATTTTATATTTAAGTAATTTCTAAACTTAAATGGGACTGCATATTACAACCCCAAGATCAAGAGTCACATGCTCCATCACATGAGCCATGAGGCACCCCAATAAATGCATTTTTAATTAAACATTTTGGTAAATAAGTAGTCCTAAGTTAAGAATTGCTTAGAGTATGATTTTTTATTGAGATGGGATCTTTACTTAATTAGAAATTTTATTAAGCCTTATCTTTAGTGTATACTATTGAGCAGGCCTCCCCAGAACTCAGATAAAATACTCTTCATTGACCTCAACCTTCTATATATCTAATACTGACTATGTCTCCAACCTCATGTACCATGGCCAAAAGTAACCTTTATTGTCTTTGAAAACTCCATAATATACTGGTACTTATGTGGAATTTAAGTCCCGTAGGTTTCTGCATAGTGTATTCCCTTAGTTTAAAATATCACCTCACAAAAACTCTCTCTGACCATCTGATCTAAATTATGCCTTATCCTACCACTGCAATTTTTGTATACTCCATTTTTCCTTTTATATAACTTAGTATCTTTGATATTATAGATCTTTGTGTTTATCTGTTTATTGACTATCTCTCTCATAAATACATAAGTTTCACAAAGGAAAAATATCCTAGAGGTAAATAAATGGATGGATTAAATGTACCAGCCCCAGATGCCAACTGATTATTTGATCAAAGAGTTGGGCCAAATCACCTGGAACTGTCATGAGATTCATCTGTTATCTTCACCTCAGTCTCTTAGAATTGCTGGCTTTTGTTCTGTCTACTTTCACCTCTTCTGGGCTGACCTTCAACTCAACCTTCCTTCAAATGAAACTAACGCAAATTGCAATGCTCCTAAGACCTAACCTTTGCTTTTTCTTAAGATTTATTTATTTGAGAGAGAGAAAGGACGTTGAGGTAGGGAGGATCCTCAAATAGACTCCACACTAAGCACAGAGCCTAGCAGGGGGCCTGATCCCAGGAGACTGAGATCATGACCTAAGCAGAAATCAATAATCACATGCTTAGTCTTTTAGAAGTCAATTAAATTTAAAAATTTGGTTCAGTTATGACTTATAGATTGGCACTAGTTTCCTTTAACATGAGCAAAAAGGTGAGTGCTCTTTTACTAGAAGTAGAGATCATTTGACTAGAAAAATTAAGTGTTAAGAATGGATTCAGGTATTAAAAGTCAAAAAAAAATTATGAGATTAAGGACTATATAAATGACCACAGATAACAAGCAAGTAGTTATTGGAGGTGAGGGTAGGATAGTCCAAAGTTAAGACACCCAGGTCACTTAATTCAAGTAACCATCTATCAAGCCCTGATTTGAAGGCAAGATCTTGTTTAATTGGGCATACTATTCTCCTATATTTAACTAGGCATAAATAGATGAATTTCAGTCTGCATCTCTAGACACAAATGAATAGAGACCTACTCTGAGTCTGCATCCCTAGGTACAAATGAAGACCACTTATTTAGAAAGAAATGAGGAAAAGTTTTATGATTTTTTTCCACTCATGAGTTTGCATTTGCCTTGACTAATTCCTGTGCACATATGAGTTTTCCTCAAGGCAGCTTTCATGTCCTTATTCTGGAGACTGAGGATCAGTGAGTTTATAGGTGGGGTCACCGATGAGTACAACAAGGTTACAATCTTCTGTATCCCACCTGGATCTCCAGAGGTTGGGCTAATGTACATCACCATGATGGATCCATAGAATAGAGACACCACAGCCAGGTGGGAACCACAGGTAGAGAAGGCCTTACATCGGCCAGCTACTGAAGGGACACACAACACTGCTCTGAGAACCAGGGTATAGGACCCAAGGACGAAGAAAAAAGTGATGAATATAATAAGAGAGCTCAATCTAGAACAGAAAATCTCAATTCCAGGCACAGGGATGCAGGACAGGGCGAGAAGAGGCCCAGGGTCACGTACAAAGTGGTCAATGGTGTTGGGGCCACAAAAAGGGAGTTGTGTGATAAAATAGATAGGGATCGGATAGCAGAGGAAAGCTGTGACCCAGCACAGGGCCACCAGGTTCATGCAGAGATGGTTGTTCATAATGACAGGATAATGGAGAGGCTGGCAGATGGCCAGGTAATGATCAAAAGCGATAAGGGGCAGTAAGAAGGTCTCAGTGGTGCCCATGGAGAAGAAGAAGTAGAACTGGAAAAAACAAGCTGTGGAAGAGATGGTTTTGGTCTCAGATAGAAAGTTCTTTAATATATTGGGAATAGTTGTGTTGATGTAACAGATCTCCAGGAATGAAAAGTTGGCCCCCAGAATGTACATGGAGTGTGAAGCCTGCAATCCAGCTCACTGCACAGACAATGGCCCCATTCCCCATCAGGTCAGGATGTAGGACACCAAGAACAGCATGAAGAGGATGACCTGAACCTCCCTGGAGCATGGAAAACTCAGAAGTATGAATTCAGTCACTGTGCTGACTCCTGACCTATTCATGGCTTCCTAAGGGGTGGAGAAGAAAAGTGACAATGACAAAGATGGTCTTATTCTTTCATCGTCAAGATTATTTCCTTTGTGGAGATCCCTAGCTCCCTTAGATTCTGTTATTCCATTAGATAATAAGATAACTATACTGCTGAAGACTATGAACTTCGGAGAGTTCTTGGTATGATCAGACTTTGAATCTTTATATTCTCTCATTTCTCTTTCAGAATTTCCTCATGTTCTGTGAGAAGCAGCTTGGAGAAGGTAAATGACAGTACTCACAAATGTAGCTAGGTATAAAATTCAAGTATTTCTATTTATAAATTAAGAGATATAGACCCTTGTTAGTGGATACAGAATTTCAATTACTTAAATCTTTGGAATTAGAGACACAAATGTTAGGCATCAGAAAAGGGATAAAGGTAACAACACACAAATCTTTATGCATTTCACTGTTATTCTGGATCAGTGTTGGTGTCTTAAGGTCATCTGAACAGCTGGACAAAAGGCATCACACGTACCATCTATTCTTCAGTGTTCATTGTGGTTTGTTAACTCAATGAAAATTTGAACTCCCAGACACCTACATAAAATGGCTTTCATATCAGTTCCATCTTCTACCTGCTGAATTAAAATACTTCTGTAAAACCTTGGTCTAGGTTAAATCTCTACTTATAGGTAGAAAACCTGAGCAATGTATCTGGTCTATTATTTAAGGATTTTTGAGGGTTTTGCCTAAAGTGTCACTCAGTGTCCTAGAAGGCCTCTGTCCTTCTGGTTATGGATAGATGCAGAGGCTCACAAACATCAGATACTCCTAAGCAGAGGTCTCTGGGAACCAAGAACAGTGCTGAGAGCCATAAACTGTCCCTCTGGACAAAGAGTCCCCTTCCACTTCTTCACCCCCTTTGTCACACCCCTCCTACTCTAGCTGTGGAAGATTAGTGTTGTTGTGGGAAGTTGAAGGAGAATCTTTGTGAAAACTTGCTTGTCTGAGACTTAGATGTTGTGTGAGTTGCATGGTAAGAAAAACAAAACAAAGCCTATGAAATTGCCTACAATTCTGTTGTTAGTAGTTTGGTCTTATTAATTTATTTTAGGATCCCTTCCATTAATGAGGGGCAGTCATCATTTGGGCCTGAATGACCCAAGTGACATGATTGAGTGATATTTATTCATAAAATATAATGCAGAATAGAGATCCAGTTGCCTTTAATAAAAATATTCTGGCTGAGAATGTTTATGTATGAGTTATAAAATGCATTACTTTCCAGGTTGTGTAATGCCTATAGCTTTGAGGATGATTTTGATTATTGCAATTAGTGACATAAAGCATTGGAGTCATTCAGAATTTTTCACATCACACTTCACTGTAAGTCTCCTCTTTAATGACTAGATCATGTTTGGCAAAACCAAACTGTGAGTTAATTCTTCTGTAGCAGGAATTCAGAGAAAGGCAGAAGCCAAAGAAACCATGGGGAAAGAGATGTAAAAGGAGGAAGTATTTGTTGGTCATTGTGTATGAGACTTACAAGGCTTTGTAAGCCATGTGGGAGTGAACCCACCACCCTGGAGTATTCAGTCATGTTCTCCCTCCTCGAGATAACCTGATCATCTGCTCTGTGGCAGAGCCGAACACGGCTAAAGTCAGAGAGAGCTGAAGCTTTTTCTGCCCTGCTCTGCACAGCCACTTTGTCAGTCCTTTCCAGATGTCACTTCACTCACATGCTATTTCCCCCACAAATCTGGTTCTGACTGGATGCACTTTGGGTTAATAAGGACAGACTTTTCATACTTCCTCATCCTCACCTCTCTCACTTCCCTGACTTCCAGCCCTCTCAGTTATAAAGATGAACCTCCTTACATTCTTCATGTAGTGGGAGGTGCTGCTTTTTCCACAATCACATAAAAGAAGGCAGAGCTAAAAGGCACATCTAAGAACTGTCCTATACTTGTAGGTCTTCTGAACCTACCTCCTTACAGATTTGGCAGGTGTGACTTGAATCTTCTTTTTTATCTACAGCAGAAGGAGGCATGATGGAGGGCATGGCATCCTTGGTAGAGAGCAGCCCAGAGAGGGTGCTTGCTTTGCTGGACACACAATACTAATTTAGAGCAAAATTGGCATATTTGTTGCACAAGAAGAGAATTATCTATGTTTCTGTGAAATCTGTATCTGATTCCTCCTAGGGGATATAGTCTCCTGTGAATTCCAAAAGTGAGAATTTATAAGAAAGGACTGTTAGTTATATCCCTAAGATATATTCCCTCAAGAGCCCCTTGATTGGCCTTTGTGACTCCAGTTTCCCCATGGTGATCAGATATTCTCGTGCTATTCTTAGAGCACACAGTTACTTACTTTGTTGTATAAACAGATTAATTCTATGATGGTGCAATTTCTATAGCATCACCAGCTTAGCTGAAATGCAAGATTTTTGTTTATCTTCTTATTCTTTTTTATTCAGTTTTATTTGAATATTTGAGTCATTTTTTGAGTTTTACAGTCTTATCTGTCAATATCAGTTATGACATCAAAGTTCTCATTCTCGGGGTACCTGGGTAGCTCAGTGGGTTAAAGCCTCTGCCTTCGGCTCCAGTCATGATCCCAGTGTCCTGGGATCGAGTCCTGAGTCGGGCTCTCTGCTCCACGGGGAGCCTGCTTCCTCCTCTCTCTCTGCCTGCCTCTCTGACTGCTTGTGATCTCTGTCTGTCAAATAAACAAATAAAATCTTTTTTTAAAAAAAGTTCTCATTCTCATTCCTGTTGTCTCACTCCATGGCTTGAAGAGTGTTATTCCCTTTTTCTGGTAACGGGCTCTCCAAACCAGGTCTGTATTTCTAGCAGGACACTGATAAGTAAATTCCATTTCATGTTGGACAGGTCTCAGGAGCAGAGACAACAGGGTATGTGATGAAATGCCAAAGTTCTAGAGATACCTCCCATTCTAGTCCTTGAAAGTATTTCAAACTATTTTTAGCAGATGTCTGAAGAAGCAGATATGAACGCTGAAATTTTCTGGCTTCTTTTAAGCAAGACATTAAAAGAAGTGTCTGAAACTTTGGGTCCCCTTTTTTCTCTTTCTTTATTTCTTTGGGTGTTGTTGACATACTACATTATTTTAGCTTCAGGTGTAGAATACAATGATTTGATACTTATATATATTGCAAAATGATCACTACAATAAGTCTAATTAACATCTATCACCATACATAATTACAAAATATTTTCCTTGTGGTAAGAACTTTTTTTTTTTAATATTTTATTTAGTTGACAGAGAGAGACACAGCAAGAAAGGGAACACAAACAGGGAGAGTGGGAGAAGGGAGAAGCAGGCTTCCTACAGAGCAGGGAGCCTGATGTGGGGCTCGATGTAGGGCTCGACCCGAGGACCCTGGGATCATGACCTGAACAAAAGGCAGATGCTTAACAACTGAGCCACCCAGGTACCCCTTGTGGTAAGAACTTTTAAGATCTACTCTCTTACCTAGCAGTTTCCAAATATGCAATACAGTATTATTAACAATAGTCACCATGCTGTATATTACATCCCAGGACTTATTTATTATATAACTCAACATTTGAACCTTTTGGTCCCCTTCACCTATTTCACCAACCCCCATCCCTCGCCTCTGGCAACCATCAGTATTTTTTCTGTATCTATGAGCTTGGTTTCAGGATTTTTTTTTGTTTTGATTTTATTTGGGGTCCCACATAGAAGTGAGGTTATAGGATATTTATCTTTCAGTCTGATTTGTTTTGCTTAGAATAATGCCCTCAAGGTTCATCCATGTTGTTGCAAATGACAAGATTTCCATCTTGTTATGGCTGAATAATATTCCACTACTACATACACACAGTGTTTTCTTTATCCTTTCAGACACTGATGGACATTTAGGTTGTTTCCACTTCCTGGCCCTTGTAAATTATGATGCACTTACATGGGGGTGCAGATATCTCTTATAGATACTGATTTCATTTCCATTAGATATGTACCCAGAAGTGGAATTGCTGGATTATATGGTAGTTCTCTTATTAATTTTTTTGTTTGAGGAAACTCCATACTGTTGTCCATGGTGGCTGTACTAATTTACATTCCCACAACAGTGTACAAAGTTTCTCTTTCTTCACATTCTCACCAGCATTTGTTATTTCTTGTCTTTTTGCTAGCCATTCTAACAAGTATGAGACTATTCATCACTGTGGTTTTGATTTGCATTTTCTTCATAAGAAATAGACTTGTTAAATACACACTCATTAAAAAATATTCCCCCATTTTATTTTTTTTTTAATTTTTTATTTTATTTTTTTTTAATTTTTTTATTTTTTATAAACATATATTTTTATCCCCAGGGGTACAGGTCTGTGAATCACCAGGTTTACACACTTCACAGCACTCACCAAAGCACATACCCTCCCCAATGTCCATAATCCCACCCCCTTCTCCCAAACCCCCTCCCCCCGGCAACCCTCAGTTTGTTTTGTGAGATTAAGAGTCACTTATGGTTTGTCTCCCTCCCAATCCCATCTTGTTTCATTTATTCTTCTTCAACCCACTTAAGCCTCCATGTTGCATCACCACTTCCTCATATCAGGGAGATCATATGATAGTTGTCTTTCTCTGCTTGACTTATTTCGCTAAGCATGATACGCTCTAGTTCCATCCATGTTGTTGCAAATGGCAAGATTTCATTTCTTTTGATGGCTGCATAGTATTCCATTGTGTATATATACCACATCTTCTTGATCCATTCATCTGTTGATGGACATCTAGGTTCTTTCCATAGTTTGGCTATTGTGGACATTGCTGCTATAAACATTCGGGTGCATGTGTCCCTTTGGATCACTACATTTGTATCTTTAGGGTAAATACCCAATAGTGCAATTGCTGGGTCATAGGGCAGTTCTATTTTCAACATTTTGAGGAACCTCCATGCTGTTTTCCAGAGTGGCTGCACCAGCTTGCATTCCCACCAACAGTGTAGGAGGGTTCCCCTTTCTCCGCATCCTCGCCAGCATCTGTCATTTCCTGACTTGTTGATTTTAGCCATTCTGACTGGTGTGAGGTGATATCTCATTGTGGTTTTGATTTGTATTTCCCTGATGCCGAGTGATATGGAGCACTTTTTCATGTGTCTGTTGGCCATCTGGATGTCTTCCTTGCAGAAATGTCTGTTCATGTCCTCTGCCCATTTCTTGATTGGATTATTTGTTCTTTGGGTGTTGAGTTTGCTAAGTTCTTTATAGATTCTGGACACTAGTCCTTTATCTGATATGTCGTTTGCAAATATCTTCTCCCATTCTGTCAGTTGTCTTTTGATTTTGTTAACTGTTTCCTTTGCTGTGCAAAAGCTTTTGATCTTGATGAAATCCCAATAGTTCATTTTTGCCCTTGCTTCCCTTGCCTTTGGCGATGTTCCTAGGAAGATGTTGCTGCGGCTGAGGTCGAAGAGGTTGCTGCCCGTGTTCTCCTCAAGGATTTTGATGGATTCCTTTCTCACATTGAGGTCCTTCATCCATTTTGAGTCTATTTTTGTGTGTGGTGTAAGGAAATGGTCCAATTTCATTTTTCTGCATGTGGCTGTCCAATTTTCCCAGCACCATTTATTGAAAAGGCTGTCTTTTTTCCATATAAACTACCACAACTGAACCAGGAAGAAATAGAAAGCCTGAACAGACCCATAACCAGTAAGGAGATTGAAACAGTCATTAAAAATCTCCAAACAAACAAAAGCCCAGGGCCAGACGGCTTCCCGGGGGAATTCTACCAAACATTTAAAGAAGAACTAATTCCTATTCTCCTGAAACTGTTCCAAAAAATAGAAATGGAAGGAAAACTTCCCAACTCATTTTATGAGGCCAGCATCACCTTGATCCCAAAACCAGACAAGGATCCCACCAAAAAAGAGAGCTATAGACCGATATCCTTGATGAACACAGATGCGAAAATACTCAACAAAATACTAGCCAATAGGATTCAACAGTACATTAAAAAGATTATTCACCACGACCAAGTGGGATTTATTCCAGGGCTGCAAGGTTGGTTCAACATCCGCAAATCAGTCAATGTGATACAACACATCAATAAAAGAAAGAACAAGAACCATATGATACTCTCAATAGATGCTGAAAAAGCATTTGACAAAGTACAACATCCCTTCCTGATCAAAACTCTTCAAAGTGTAGGGATAGAGGGCACATATCCCCCATTTTATTTTAATGAATAGTGATATAATAGTAATAAGAAAGGTAAATAGTAAATGAAATCTTATTTATTGGGGACTAAATGGTCCTAATTACTATTGAAAGAGAATGCTAAATTCATTAATATGAGTACCGTATATAAAGAGCATTGGATCATATCTCAGATTGACCTCTCTTTGTATTATAGCTCTGTCATATACTCAACTATATGATCCTTTGTATATTATTTAACCTCATTAAGCCCCAGATATTTAACTATAAATATACTAGCTCTATCCTGATACAGTTGTGAAAACTAAAAATAATAATGTATATAAAAGGGTGCCTGGGTGGCTCAGTTGTTAAGCATCTGCCTTTGGCTGGGGTCCTGATCCCAGAGTCCTGGGATGGAGCCCTGCATCAGGCTCCCTGCTCGGCGGGAAGCCTGCTTCTCCCTCTCCCACTCCCCCTGCTTGCATTCCCTCTCTCACTGTGTCTCCCTCTGCCAATTAAAAAAATAAACTCTTTTTTAAAATGTATGTAAAATACTTACTATGTGTAAATATTCAACAGATGATAGTTTTCCCCTTTTCCTTTCTTTTACATTAAACTTCATGCAAAATTTTCTCTGGAAGAAATATTTGTTATTCTGTTTTGTAATTTCTTACATATATGAAAGAAAAAATTCATGCATATATATATATATGTATATTTATACTCTGCCTTTTCCACTAAACAAACAAAATATGCAAACAAAAGCTTTAAATCTAAATGAATATTTAGATTTAGATATAATTGTATCAGAAAACCTACGTTTAAGAAAGCTTACACAAGGGCGCCTGGGTGGCTCAGTGGGTTAAAGCCTCTGCCTTCAGCTCAGGTCATGATCTCAGGGTCCTGGGATTGACCCCCACATCGGGCTCTCTGCTTAGCAGGGAGCCTGCTTCCCCCTCTCTCTCTACCTGCCTCTCTGCCCATTTGTGATATCTCTCTCTGTCAAATAAATAAATAAAATCTTCAAAAAAAAAAAAAGAAAGAAAGAAAGAACGCTTACACAAGAAAGAAAGCTATAATAGCTAACATCATACTTAATCATTAGAAACTTAGTTTTCTATTAAGATCAGATACAAAGCAAAGACATCCCCTCTCACCACTTCTTTTCAGCGTTGTACTGGAAGTCCTTGTCAATGCAATAAGACAAGAAAAGAAAGTGTATACAGATTGGGAAGGAAGACATAAAACTATTGTTTTTCACAAATGACATGATTATCTAGGTAGAAAATTATCTATGTAGAAAAAAGCTAGGTTCTAGCAGGATACCTAGAGGCCAGCCACAAGGAAGTTATGGCTAGCTCTCAGGAGAGTCAGGGACCTGTCCTGGCAGCACCCCACAAAAAGCCAGATCAAACCAGGCAGGGCCAAGATGCCAAGTGCCATAAAAGGAAACCCCTGACCAAATTAAGGAGAAAAACCACAAAACCCTGCATCCCTGCCCCAGGTAATGACTATTCCACCCACTACTTAACAACTGTCAATAAAAAATAGAAACCAAACCTCCCGAGTATACATATTCCACCCCTCATTTGCCCATTCTCATATCTCAAGAGAGTACTTTTTTGCTCTAATAAACCTTGCCTCTTGTGTTGCTTATCCACTGTTTTGTGTGCATGTCCTTGAATTCTTTCTCAAGACAAGACCAAGAACCTTTGGTGACATCTCTGGGGATGGGCTGGGTCAATGCCCCAGAGCCCATGGTCTCCCCATTTCACCCAGCAACAGAATCAATAAAAAAAAAAAAAATCCTGGAACTAATAAGTGGTATTAGGGTGCAGCATACAAGTTCAATATGCAAAATCAATTGCTTTCCTATATACCATCAATGAAAAAGGGGAATTTAAAATTAAAAACATGATAACATTTACATTAATACCTCAAAAATGTAAATATTTACATATCTAACAAAATATGTGTTAGAACTATAAAGAGAAGTACAAAACTCTGATGAACAAAAATCAAAGTACTAAATGAATGGCAAGATACTCAATGTTCATTAACAGGAAGATCCAATATTGTCTAGATGGCCCAACTTGATTTACAGATTCAATGCAATCCCAATTAAAATTCCAGTATTTTATGAACATCAAACTGATTCTAAAGTTTATATTAGAGGAAAAAGACTCAGAAAAGTTGACACAATATTGAAGGAGAAGAACAAAGTGGGAAGACTAACCCAAACTGACTTTAAGACTTATTATAAAGCTACAGTAACTAAGATAATGTGATACAGGCAAAAGAATAGACCAATTGTTCAGTGTAACAAAATAGAGATCCCAGAAATAGATTCCCAGAAATACAGTGAACTGATCTTTGACAAAGGAGCAAAGGCAGTATAATGGAGCAAAGACAGTCTCTTCAGCAAATAGTACTGGAACAACTAGACATTCACATGCAAAAAAGAGAAAAATTCAGCTATATTTGAACTTTTAAACTTTCACCAAAACGAACTCAGAATGGATCACAGACCTAAGTGTAAAATACAAAACTATCAATCTCTTAGAAGATAAATAGGAAAAAACCTAGATGACCCTGGATATGGTCATACTTTTTAAATATAATACCTAAGACATAATCTGTATAAGCTGGGCTTCATTAAAACTTAAACTTTGTGGAGCATAACAAATAGCATGGAGGACATGGGGAGATAGAGAGGAGAAGGGAGTTGGGGGAAATTGGAAGGGGAGGTGAACCATGAGAGACTATGGACTCTGAAAAACAATCTGAGGGTTTTGAAGGGGCAGAGGGTGGGAGGTCGGGGTACCAGGTGGTGGGTATTATAGAGGGCATGGATTGCATGGAGCACTGGGTGTGGTGCAAAAATAATGAATACTGTTATGCTGAAAATAAAAAATAAATTTAAAAAAAGATCTTTAACTTTTGCTCTGTGAAAGACAATGTCAAGAGAATTAGAAGACAACCCAAAGAATAGGAGAAAATATTTGCAGAAGATATATCTGACAAAGAACTATTATCCAAAATATACAAAGAACTCTTAAAAATGCAACAATAAGGGGGCACCTGAGTGGCTCGGTGGGTTAAGCCTCTGCTTTCAGCTTAGGTCATGATCTCAGGGTCCTGGGATTGAGCCCCATATCTGGCTCTCTGCTCAGTGGGGGAAAGCCTGCTTCCCCCTTTCTCTCTATGCCTCTCTCTCTATGCCTGTCTCTCTATGCCTACTTGTAATCTCTGTCTATTAAATAAATAAATAAATAAATAAACAAAATCTTTTTAAAAGTTGCAATAATAAGAAAACAATCCAAATAAAAATTGGGCCAAAGATTTTAACAGACACTTCAAAGAAGACATCAAGATGGGAAGTATGTGAAAAGATGTTTCACATCACATGTAATCAGGGAAATGCATATTAAAACAATAATTAGGGGCACGTGGGTGGCTCAGTGGGTTAAGCCTCTGCCTTCGACTCAGGTCATGATCTCAGGGTCCTGGGATCAAGCCCCTCATCGGGCTCTCAGCTCCGCAGGGAGCCTGCTTCCCCCCTCTCTCTGCCTGCCTCTCTGCCTACTTGTGCTCTTTCTCTCTCTGTCAAATAAATAAATAAAAATTTTTTTAAAAAACAATAATTAGATGTCACTACACATCTAAGACGTCCAGGTGCCTAACAGACACAAGAAAAGATGTTTGACATCAGGGAAATACAAATCAAAACTACAAGAATCTACCACCTCACACCTGTCAGAATGGCTAAAATTAACAAAACAAGAAACAAGAGGTTAGGCAAGGATGCAGAGAAAGGGGAACACTCTTGCACTATTGGTAGAATGTAAACTGGTGTAACCACTCTGAAAAATAGTTCTATTTTTAACTTTTGAGGAAACTCTGTACTATCTTACAACCCAGCAATTGTACTACTAGGTATTTGCCTAAACTCAAAAATACAGATTTGAAGGGAACATGCACCCTGATGTTTATGGAAGCATTATCATCAAGAGCTAAACTATGGACAGAGCCCAAATGTCCACCAACTGATGAATGGATAAAGAAGATGTGGTATGTCTATATGAATGTGTGTATGTATATATTTCATTCCATACAATGGAATACACACACTCACTCATGAACATACACACACACACACACACACACACAAATACAGTGGAATATTACTCAACCATAAAAAAAGAATGAAATCTTGCCACTTGCAATAACATGGATGTGGACTAGAATATATTATGCTAAGCAAGTTAGAGAAGGATAAATACTATATGATTTCACTCATATGTGGAATTTAAAAATCAAAACAGATGAACATATGGAAACTGAAAAAGAAAAAGGAGAAAGGGAAACAAACCATAAGAGACTCTTAACAATAGGGAACAAACAGGGTTGATGGAAGGAGGTAGGTGGGGCATGGGCTAAATGGGGAATGGGTATTAAAGAAGACACTTGTTACAATGAGCACTGGTCATGGTATGTAAGTGATGAATCACTGAATTCTACTCCTGAAACCAATATTGCACTATATGTTAACTAGAATTTCAATAAAAAAAAAATCGAAAAGAAAAATCAAGATATTACTACACACCTATTAGAATGGCCAAAATCCAGATCACTGGTAAGACCAAATGCTGATGAGGATATGGGGCAATAGGAATTCTCACACACTGTTGGTGGGAAACAAAAATGATACAGCCACTTCAGAAAACAATCAGTGATTTCTTATAAAACTAAGCATTATACAGACTATCCAATGGAAAAAAGACAGTCTCTTCAACAAATGGTGTTGGGAAAAATGGACAGGAACATTCAAAAGAGTGAAATTGGACTGCTTTCTTACACCATATGCAAAAATAAACTCAAAATGGATTAAAGAATTAAATGTAAGACAAGAATCCATCAAAATCCTAGAGGAGAACATGAGCAGAAACTGCTTTGACAATAACTATAGGAAATTCTTGCTAGATATGCCTCCTAAGGAAAGGGAAACAAAGGCTATTGGGACTTCTTCAAAATAAAAGCTTCTGCACAGTGAGAGAAATAATAAAAAAAAAAACTGAAAGGTAACCTGTGGAAGGGGGGAAGATATTTGCAAATGACATATCCAATAGAGGGTTAGCATCCAAAAACCAAAGAATTTATAAAACTTAACACCCAAAAAAACTAAATAATCCAATTTAAAATGGGCAGAAGACATGAACAAACATTTTTCCAAAGAAGACAAACAGATGGCCAATAGACACATGAAAAGATGCTCCACATCACTTGACATCAGGGAAATACAAATCAAAACTTCAATGAGATACCACCTCACACTTATCAGCATGGCTAAAATTAACACAAGAAACAACAGGTGTTGTCAAGAAAGAGGAACCCCTTTATACTGTTGGTGGGAAGGTAAGCTGTTACAGCCACTCTGGAAAACAGTATGGACAGTTAAAAATAGGACAGACAGTTAAAAATAGAACTACCTTACAATACATCAATTGTTCTACTAGGTATTTATCCAAAGGACACAAAAATACTAATTTGAAAAGATACATGTACCCCAATATTTATAGCAGCATTATCAACAATAGCCAAATTATGGAAACAGCCCAAATGTCCATTGACTGATGAATGGATAAAGAAAAAGTGGTGTATACATATATACCATGGACTATTACTCAGCCATAAAAAATAATGAAATCTTACCATTTGCAACAACATGGATGGAGCTAGAGAGTATTATACTAAACAAAATAAGTCAGAGAAAAACAAATACCATATGATTTCACTCATAGGTGGAATTTAAGAAACAACAGAAATAAACATAGGGAAGAAAAAACAGGCAAACTAAGAAACAGACTCTTAACTATAGTAAGTGAAAGTGGAAGGGAGGTGGGTAGAGGGATGTGTTAAACAGGTGATGGGGACTAGGGAGGGCCCTTGTGATGTTGGGTGTTGAATATGTGTTGGGGCCAGGTGTTGAATAGGTGTTGAATCACTAAATTCTACACCTGAAACTAATATTACACTATATGTTAACTAACTGAAATTTGAATAAAAACTTAAGAAAAGGGGTGCCTGGGTGGCTCAGTGGGTTAAGCTGCTGCCTTCAGCTCAGGTCATGATCTCAGGGTCCTGGGATCGAGTCCCACATCGGGCTCTCTGCTTAGCGGGGGGGCCTGCTTCCCTTCCTCTCTATCTGCCCGCCTCTGTCTACTTGTGTTCTCTGTCAACTAAATAAATAAATAAAATCTTTTAAAAAAAAAAGAAAAAAACTTAAGAAAAGAAAGAAATCAGGTATCAACAAAAAACATGGAGGAAACCTTAAATGCATATTAGTAAATGAAATAAACCAGTCTGAAAGGGCTACAAATTGTGACTCCAACTATGACATTCTGGAAAGAGCAAAACTACAGAACAATAAAAAGATTTATACAGGGTAAGAGGTGAAAAATCACCCACACAGAGGCATTTCCACTGCACTTCCCAAGATTCAAACTCTACTACTTAGGTTTGCTACGTACATTCAGCAGGAGAATGTCAGGGACAGAGAAGGAAACCTTAAAAGCATTCAGACAACAAGGGTAAAAATTCAAACAGTGAGTCGATGTGGCTGCCCATGCCTCCTACCTTGGGCTGACAAGAGTCTCTCCCTGGAGGTTGACCTGGGGCTTAGCAAAGCCAGCTCAGTCCTCCTGCACCACAGGCAATTCCCCGCCTCAAAGCCAACTCCGGAGCCTGGCGGAGAGCCGTGATGTCTGTGCCTGAGCGTGGGCCCTCTTGGCACCTGCCTGGAGCACGTTTTGGAAGCACTGGTCCCCATCTGCAGCCAGTTAGCTTCTGCTGTGGGCACACCTGCTCTTGGCACTATGGAGGCCCGCAGGCTGTTGCGCTGCTTCCTCGTTTGTTATTAAGGCACTGTGATTTACAACCCTGAAGAGTATACTTTTTCCCCCTCCTTTTTTCCCCTGCAGAAATAAATTGTATTATGGAGACCCAGGGGGGGAAAAAATTAATACTTGCCAAGGGTGGAGGCAGAGGAAAGAAAAACAGAAGACAGAGGAATTTTAGAGCAGTGAGAATACCCTGTATGCTATCATAAGGATGGATATGTCATTATATGTTAGTCCAAAACCACAAAATGTATAATACCAAGACTGAACTCTAGGGTAAACTATGGATTTGAGGTGTTTATGATGTCAATGTCCATTCATCCTTGCTAAAATGTACCATTATGGTGAGCGATGTCAATAATGGGGGAGGCAATGGAAGGGGGAAGGAGGGGCAGGTGTGTGTGTGTCCATCCATGCAGGGGATATATGGGAAATCTCTGTGCCTTCCTCTCAATTTTGTTGTAAACCTAAAACTGCTCTAAAAAAAAATGGATGTCTTTAAAAAAAAATGCTGTCAGACTTCTGTCAGAAGATATAGTAGGTATAAATAAACACCCAAATAAAAAACACAAAAGCTTAATAAAACATATGACTTACCATAAGGACCTATTTAGCCAGAACAACTCCATCTTGGGTAAATAGCCATTTTGTTGTTTGTGCAGTAAAACTTAAATTGACCCTGCCCCCACCCCAGAGAAACTTACTTAGAAGCAAGCCTGGGAAACCAGTAAAATACAGTCAGCTGGTTCCTAATAACAGAGCCCAGAATACAAGGCCAGGTTGGCCAGTTCCTGATAACAGAGCCCAGATTACAAGGATGAGTCAGGCCAGGTGGAGACATGCAATCAGTAAAACACATATACTGTCTCCCTAACCATCAAAGAATGTAAACCCCACCTTTTGGGTGCCAAACTTGAGTGCCAATTCTGACCAGAGTAATAGGTTAGTTCAAACAGCTACTAAAGGGTAAACTGTAATTCAGTTGGCCACCTACGTGTGACCTAACATGACTATGCAACTTTCTCTCTGTGTTCCAATCTCATTGGCCACCTATGTGTGGCCAGGCTTTTGATCTATAAAAGGTAGTCTGTAAGATGGGGAGGGGTCACCCTGTTCAGAGGCGGCCCTGACCGCTCAGTCAATTCTTAAGCCTGTACACTGAGGGTGGTCACTCCCTTCAGAGGTGGCCCTGACAGGTCAGTCTGACTTCTAATGCTTAGCACAGAATAGAGCTTTGCATAACTTTCACCTTGTCTCAGTCTCGTTCCCCTGGCCTATCAATCCAACTTCTAATACTTATCCTAAAATAAAACTTTAAATAACTTTCACTTTGTCTCAGTCTCGTTTCGTTTAATAATGGACCTAACAATACCATGACACATAAGAAACATAGGTTGGGGTAACAGGTGGTGGGTATTATAGAGGGCACGGATTGCATGGAGCACTGGGTGTGGTGCAAAAATAATGAATACTGTTATGCTGAAAATAAATTTTAAAATGGGAAAAAAATACATGAAAATAAAAAATACAATAAAAAAAGAAACATAATATTATGAGAGACAACAGATAGTAAATAAAATTTCAATTTCAGAATAAATACCTTTGAGCACCCTCAAATCTAAAGTGAAATAGAAGGGAGATAAATTATATTGTTCTACTTATATGAGACAATATGAATCAGAGAAGAAAAATTTTACGTAGCATGATACTTCAAAAAGAATTTATTCAATTGGTCTCCCCATAGTTTTATTTAAAAATTTATTTTTACGGGGGAGGAGTCAAGATGGCGGAGAAGTGGCAGGCTGAGACTACTTCAGCTAGCCAGAGATCAGCTAGATAGCTTATCTAAAGATTGCAAACACCTGAAAATCCATCCGCAGATCGAAGAGAAGAACAGCAATTCTGGAAACAGAAAAACAACCACTTTCTGAAGGTAGGACTGACGGAGAAGTGAATCCAAAGCGAGGGGAAGATAGACCCCGGGGAGAGGGGCCGGCTCCCGGCAAGCGGCAGAGCAACGGCGCACAAAATCAGGACTTTTAAAAGTCCGTTCTGCTGAGGGACATCGCTCCAGAGGCTA
>NC_081569.1:50016548-50026016 GCF_022355385.1 Mustela nigripes | reverse complement strand
TGTCTCGTGTTGAGGTCTTTTATCCATTTTGAGTTTATCTTTGTGTACAGTGTAAGAGAATGGTTGAGTTTCATTCTTCTACATATAGCTGTCCAGTTTTCCCAGCACCATTTATTGAAGAGACTGTCTTTTTTCCACTGTATATTTTTTCCTGTTTTGTCGAAGATTATTTGCCCATAGAGTTGAGGATCCATATCTGGGCTCTGTACTCTGTTCCACTGGTCTACGTGTCTGTTTTTATGCCAGTACCATGCTGTCTTGGTGATCACAGCTTTGGAGTAAAGCTTGAAATCAGGTAACGTGATGCCGCCAGTTTTATTTTTGTTTTTCAACATTTCCTTAGCTATTCAGGGTCTCTTCTGATTCCATACAAATTTTTGGATTATTGTTGCAACACACACAAAACAGATAATCATATCAAAAAATGGGCAGAAGATATGAACAGACACTTCTCCAATGAAGACATACAAATGGCTATCAGACACATGAAAAAATGTTCATCATCACTACCCGTCAGGGAGATTCAAATTAAAACTACATTGAGATATCACCTTACACCAGTTAGAATGGCCAAAATTAGCAAGACAGGAAACAACATGTGTTGGAGGGGATGTGGAGAAAGGGGAACCCTCTTACACTGTTAGTGGGAATGCAAGTTGGTGCAGCCCCTTTGGAGAACAGTGTGGAGATTCCTCAAGAAATTAAAAATAGAACTTCCCTATGACCCTGCAATTGCACTACAGGGGATTTATCCCAATGATACAGATGTAGTGAAAAGAAGGGCCATCTGTACCCCAATGTTTATACCAGCAATGGCCACGGTAGCCAAACTGTGGAAAGAACCAAGATGCCCTTCAATGGATGAATGTATAAGGAAGATGTGGTCCATATTCACTATGGAGTATTATGCCTCCATCAGAAAGGATGAATACCCAACCTTTGTAGCAACATGGATGGGACTGGAAGAGATTATGCTGAGTGAAATAAGTCAAGCAGAGAGAGTCAATTATCATATGGTTTCACTTATTTGTGGAGCATAACAAATATCATGGAGGACATGGGGAGTTAGAGAGGAGAAGGGAGTTGGGAGAAATTGGAAGGGGAGGTGAACCATGAGAGACTATGGACTCTGAAAATCAATCTGAGGTGTTTGAAGAGGCAGGGGGTGGGAGGTTGGGTAACCAGGTGGTGGGTATTATAGAGGACACGAATTGCATGGAGCACTGGGTGTGGTGCAAAAATAATGAATACTGTTATGCTGAAAATAAATAAAAGAAAAAAAAGCTTTGAAAAAAAAAGAAGAAAATCATAAGACCAATGATTTTAAAAATCTCTTCTGTTTGCACTGATTTCAAATTCCCCACTCTTAGAAAGGGAAATCATAATAGAAACTGACAATTTGATTAATTCAGTCTATTAAATGGCTCCTGCCATCTTGGATTTCAGTCTCGCAAGATAGTTCCTTACCTGTTACCAACCATCTTGTCATTACAATGGAAGACTCCAGAAAAATGCAGTAGATTTAACTTTAAAGTGACCAACAGAATATAGTTTCAGATTTCTCTGTTGCAACATCACTTAAGAATTTATTCACAAACATACTCAGTTTCAGAATTTGAGTCATGGGCAAAACTTCCATTTACTGCACTACTCTCCACAGAGGATGATTCTTTTATGGAATGTAATCTCTGCAATAGAAAGTCTCCTGAGGTATTATGCTAAGTGAAGTAAGTCAAGCAGAGAAAGACAATTATTATATGGTTTCACTTATATTTGGAACATAAACAATAGCACAGAGGACCATAAGGGAAGGGAGGGAAATCCAAAGAGGGAGAAATCAGAGAGGGAGATGAACCATGAGAGACTATGGACATCAGGAAACAATCTGAGTGTTTCAGAGGGGAGGAGGGTGTGGGGAGGGTGTAACAGAGTGGTGGGTATTGAGGAGGGCACATGCTGTGATGACACTGGGCGTTATACTAACTAATGAATCACTGAACACTACATCAAAAACTTATGATGTACTATATGCTGGCTACCTGAACATAATAAAAAAATGCCAAAAATTTTTAATTAAATAATTTTTTAAAAAAAGTAAACCTCCTGAAATTTATTCAGTATTTCCCCTGAATTCTCTGTTTAGCTATGAAACAGAACTAATCTACTAGGAGCTAATCTTCTAAAACCTGGATGAACCCCAAAGACTGAAAGAGGATGCACTCCAAGGGAAACGTGAGGAAGCTACTGAAACCACTTGGGGCGAGACATTGAGTTTCAGAGGAATCCCTGAGAGGGATTAATCCTTGCAATTAAACACTGCTTTGCATGTTAAAATGTCTCAGTAAACTCCTAGAAAACAAGCTTCTGAAGCCTCCAGAAATTAAGGAATTCCAGTGAACCACATATAATGCCCTCACCTGGAGTTTTCAGTCAGGTGAGGAGATGATGCCAATGAGGAGATGATGCCTTTATGTTCAACTTTATGTGTCCATTTCTCTTTCCTAGCTGAGCCAGGAACCCCATCATTGTATGTAAGAGAAAGGGACTAATTGTCCATATTGTAACCACTGCTGTGATATACTACAGACTGCCTTTTACTAATTAGACATTGTTCCTCTGTAGTAGTATAGTGTGAACATCCCATATGTGAATACAGGACATTTGCATTCATTGGGTAAAAAAGTCATGTACCCTCTGGGAAGCTTATCTGTAAAATGAACAGAGTAAGTTATCTGAATCATTTTTCCCCAATTCTATCATTCTTTTTAATTACTAAGGACCATCTTTCTGAAAATAATCTCTTTCCAGGAATAATCAGGTGTTATATTCTTCTCTCAGACTACCTGAGAAGACAGTATATCAAGTGAGGAACATGTGGAAGGAGACGATTTAATCAAACTACTATTCTTGGGGTGGCCACCCAAGAATGGTGAGTTGATTGGTTGGCTGGTTGGTCGGTTGGTTTGTTGGTTGATTTCTTGTACTAAGAAGGAGGGTATGAAAAAGCTAGTCCCTTGGATTGTAGCTCATACAGTGATTTATTAATGACAAAAACATGAAAATAGCATTTTTTATGGTATAAAATGGTGGATTTTCCATTCTAATATCCCACCTATTCTGCTCAAGTGCTTTGGAGGCTTTCAAGGGTGGAGTTATGCAAAATTTTATGGAGTCAATTTAGCCCATCAGTGGTTAAAATAAAAATTGATTACTCTGGCTTTTCCATTAAGCTCCCCACCCTTTGATTATCCCATTACTTACCAACACTTTGACCAAAGATTACAGGAAAAATAATGTTTCTGCTAATTGGTTTTACAAGGTATGGTGTTAGAAAAAATGAAGGTAAGTGTGAAGTTGTTGGTGTTTAATGGACCATGACTGCTTAGGGCAAATAACAGCTATTTGCCCTAAGCAGTCATGGTCCATTTTTCATAAAGAAGGACAGGAAGCATAGATTTCAGGACCCTGGTTTCTAGTTTGACTCTGTGAACCTGGACTCCATTCCTGACCAGCAGAGAAACAAGTTCATTTATACTTCATAAATAACAGTCTGGAAATTACCAAGTAAGCACCTAATTCAGTGAAAGTGGAAAGTTCAACATTGATTGGAAAACTGGGCAAATTTAGAATATGGATGCTCAAACCTCCTTTTTATGCTTTCTTCAAAACCACCAACAAGGGACTAGTAACTTTGAAGTCCAAATCTCGTCCTTATTTGCCTTTCAAATTTCTTTATCTTCCATTCCTGATGATTATAACTGGTGACTTTTAATAGATAAGGCAAGAGGTGAATTTAATAAGAAAACTCAATATTGGAAAAAAAAGAAAGAAAGAAAGAAAACTCAATATTGAAACTACCATTTCTAAGACTCTTAGTGCTTTCCATTATTCATTAAAGATTACTCTGTTGTTTAAACACATAAATTGGAACTTTTTTTTTCCCCTTGGAGAGTTTAATTCACATCTGGTATCTTAGAAAGCTTTCTTTTTTTTTTTTCATTTATTTATTTTCAGCATAACAGTATCATTATTGTGTCACCACACCCAGTGCTCCATGCAACCTGTGCCCTCTACAATACCCACCACCTGGTACCCCGACCTCCCACCCCACCCGCCACTTCAAACACCTCAGATTGTTTTTCAGAATCCATAGTCTCTCATGATTCACCTCCCCTTCCAATTTACCCCAACTCCCTTCTCCTCTCTAACACCCCTTGTCCTCCATGATATTTGTTATGCTCCACAAATAAGAGAAACCATATGATAATTGACTCTCTCTGCTTGACTTATTTCACTCAGTCTTTATTCTTTTAAACAAGGTAAGCTGAGTAAGAGAAAGTGGATGACTTTGTGCATTGAATACCCATAATCAACATTAGGAAAACAAACCAGAATAATAAAATGTCTTCTTAAGGATCAAAGAAATCAAAAAAGAAAGAAACTTGTCCAGTTGTACCACTGATGTAGGAAATTCTTGGCTGCATTGGATCCCAGCAAAAGAACACTAAGATTTAGAACCACAATCAATTCAAAATAAGGTAAGAGGGGCACCTGCATGGCTCTATTGGTTAAGCATCTGCCATCAGCTCAGGTCATGATCTTAGGGTCCTGGGATGGAGCCTAGTGGGGAGCCTGATTCTCCCTCTCCCCCCTGCTCATGCTCTCTCTCTCTCTTTCTCAAATAAATAAATAAAATCTTTAAAAGAAAAAAAAAGATTTGTTCCCACATGGTCTCAAAATATCTCATATTTTCCTGTAGAGTTTGAGGTCCCTTCTCAACAAAGTCCTTGAGACATTTAGGAAGCAAAGAAACTTTGTGTTACACTCATGTCTTTCTTCTTCATAGGTTTAAGACCCATGAACTGGTCAGCAGCACACATTCACATAGTAACTGAGTTTGTTCTTCTGGGATTCCCTGGTTGCTGGGAGATACAGATTTTCCTCTTCTTGTTCTTTTTGTTGGTTTATGTCTTGACTTTGCTGGGGAATGGAACCATCATCTGTGCAGTGAGATGGGACCCAAGACTACATACCCCAATGTACTTTCTGCTGGGAAATTTTGCCTTCCTTGAGATCTGGTATGCTTCTTCCACTGTTCCTAACATGCTAGTTAACATTCTCTCCAAAACCAAGGCCATCTCATTTTCTGGATGCTTCCTCCAGTTCTATTTCTTCTTTTCCCTGGGCACAACTGAATGTCTCTTCCTGGCAGTAATGGCTTATGATCGGTACCTGGCCATCTGCCACCCACTGCACTACCCCACAATCATGACTGGGAAACTCTGTAGAATTCTGGTGTCTCTCTGCTGGCTTATTGGATTCCTTGGTTACCCAATACCCATTTTCTTCATCTCCCAACTCCCCTTCTGTAGATCCAATATCATTGATCACTTCCTGTGCGACATGGACCCACTGATGGCTCTGTCTTGTGCTCCAGCTCCCATTACTGAATTTGTCTTTTATACTCAGAGCTCCTTTGTTCTCTTTTTTACTATTATGTACATTCTTCGATCCTATATCCTATTGCTCAGAACTGTTTTTCAGGTCCCTTCCGCAGCTGGCCAGAGAAAGGCCTTTTCCACCTGTGGTTCTCACTTAGCTGTGGTGTCACTTTTTTACGGGACAGTCATGGTAATGTATGTGAGTCCTACATATGGCATCCCATCTTTGATGCAGAAGATTCTCACACTGGTGTATTCAGTAATGACTCCTCTCTTTAATCCCCTCATCTATAGTCTTCGCAATAAGGACATGAAACTTGCCCTGAGAAACATCCTGTTTAGAATGAAAATTAGTCAAAACTCTTGAGCCAAAAAATGCCCACACTTCCAAATTCTAATGGTGAGTAAGTTGAAAATGTGTAATTTTTTTAATGGACTTTTAGTTCTTACTAGGAGTAATTAAAAGCTTTTCTTTTTCCCCCAGAAGTATGCTCAGTTTAGAAACCAATGTGGACTACTAAAACCTAAATTCACTGCAATGTCAACATGCAGTGTAATTTTTCTAAAGTTCTAAATAGTGGAAGTGGGAAGTCAAACTTTCCTGAAAATTTTGCCTTCAGATTTAGGACAAGCCCAATGATTTTTACCAAATAGTTAAAGGTGCAGTGACTTTTGTAACAATTTTGTTTAGGTGTAATTGATATAGAAAAGGACTGCATGTGTTTAATGTACATTAAAAGGGCAGTAGATTTTAACTAGGCATGAGACCTTTCTAGAAGTTTTAACAGACACTCCTTTCTTACCCCTAGCCTAACAATCTTATCTAAACAATCTTATCCCTGTATTAAAAGAGAAGAGAACAAAACTATCTTGGCCAGTAGGAACTCTTCCAACAAATTTTCTTAGATGTATAGTTCCTCTGTGGTACGTTTGAGATAAAACTTGGATACATGCTTAAAAAATCATTTGTTGATGTTTCTCTTAACAGATCGATTATTACACGTACCTTATTGTAGCATTATTTACTTGGTCACATGTATTTCCCCCTGAGAGAGCTCCTTGAGAACAGGAATTGCCGTTTTCCTTTCCAGATTCCCAACACACAGTGACAGAAAAGAAAGCAGCCCCTGGAACTAGGGAAGTGGTCTGGCAATTATCACGTAAATCTTGGTGTGGCCAGGAACCTGCCTAGCACTGTCAGCCAGGCCATGGTGTATAAACATGTTGAACATAAACAATTACACAGAATGGCACCCACAGACCAGGCCACTATGTGAACATGATGGATCAAGACAAAAAAAGACCACTCCACAATCACATCTGAACAAGAACAGTCCCAACTATAAAAAATGATCAAACATCCCCTTCTTTAGGCTAATATTAGTGGCTGCTCTCCCTTTACCAAGTAAAGCTTTAACCCAACTGCCTTTTAGATAAAAATTAAGATACCAAATCATAGACTTTTCTTTCACTTTCTGAAAATCTCTATTTCTTTAAATTCTCCTGTGTCAACTAACAGAAGCACAAATCATATAATAAATCCCTTCTAACACCTTCCTTTTGGATGCCCCATGTTCCTCATGACATATGTTCTCCCTTACTGCAAAAAGCCAATAAACTTATTTTTGTTCAACTACAGGTGTGTTCCTAATGGTCTGTGAATGAGTAGGAATCAACAGTACTATGATACCTAGCATAGAGTAAGAACTCAAAATGTTTGCTTAATACTTTTATCTCAATTTTTTTACTTATGAAAATAATAGGTAGTTGTAAAAAGACCAGCAATAAAGAAATGTATAAAATGGTGGATTTCTCATCTCCACTCTCATCCTCACCAGTCCTTCACTCTATTCCTCAAAGTCAACATTCTCAATTCCTCTGTCCAACATTCAACACACTTCATAGTATGGCTATACCGAACCTACTTTGTTTTCTTTTCCTTCCCAAATGAACCCTCAGCTCTAGTGAGGCTCAACATCTAACTACTTCATTCTCTACCACCTCAACACTATTGCCTAGGCTGCTCTTTAAACCTGAGAAGCCTTACTTTGTCTTCTTATATGAAACCTGACACTTAGATTCTTAGGGTCTTATTTTATAAAAATAGTATATGACTTATATCTTGAAAATAAGACCTTAAAGAGTAAATGAAACAATTTATATAGGGACCAGACATAATAAAAGACACATAGGAGGTTCTCAGCACATGTTTGTCCCCCCCCCCCATCATTTAAATCCAACCATGGATAATTGGCTGGTTATTCTATCAGATTTTCACTATGCTTATGAAAACCTCTGTTGCCAAATAATATACATATAAATTCATAGTTAATGCTTAAAGTGCAAACTCTAGAGTCAGAGTTTCCATATCCTGCCTGTGACCTTGGGCAAGCAGCTTAAATGCCACAATTTCAGCTACTTCACCTATAAAATAGGATGATAATAATAATAGCTATCTCATAGGATTATTATGAGTCAATATTTTTTTAAAAATGAGTCAATACTTTTAAAGCTCTTAGTATTGTGCCTGGTGAACAGAAATCAATAAATATTTTTAAATCAATAAAATATAACAGTATCTTTTAAAGACAGTACATATAATTTTACCTCATTCTAATAGACATGGTGTGTTCCATTATATGAACATATCCTAATTTGTTTATCAATTACTCACTTAAGATACTTTATTGTAGTCAATATTTTATAATTAAAACAATGCTGCAACTAATGTCCTGAAATATAAGACTTTATATAGTCATATCAGTATTCCACAAATTAGAGAAAAGATGGGCACCTGGGTGGCTCAGAGGGTTAAGGCCTCTGCCTTCAGCTTAGGTCATGATCTCACGATCCTGGGACTGAGCCCCACATCAGGCTCTCTGCTCAGTGGGGAGCCTGCTTCCCCTTCTCTTTCTGCCTGCCTCTCTGAATACTTGTGATCTCTGTCAAATAAATAAATAATATTTTTTAAAAATTATAAAATAATTTTTAAAAACTAGAGAAAGGATTTCTGGGATACAAAAAATATATATATTTTTAATTCTGAGAAATATTGCTAAATGAGATTTCCCCAAATAGTGTTAACTTTTCAACAAAGAGTGCTGAGACAACTAGATATCCAGCAAAAGAATAAAATTGGACTCCCACCTCACACCACATGCAAAAATTAATCCAAAATGAATCAGAGGGTTTAATGTAAGAGCTAAAACTATGAAACTGCTAGAAGAAAATATAGATTTAAATCTCTGTGACCTTGAATTGTGCAATTTTTAAGATATAACACAAAAAATACATGCAATAAGAGGAGAAATAAATTGACTTCATCAAAATTTTTTAAATTTGTGCTTCAAAGGTTACTTTCAAAGTACAAGATCACAAAATGGGAAAAAATATATGCAGATCTTGTATATGATAAGAGGTCATTATCCAGAATATATCAAGAACACTTACAACTCAACAATAAAAAGATAAATAACTTAATTTTTTTAAATGCCCAAAGATCTGTCTATACATTTCTCCAAATGAGATATACAAATGGCCAATGAGCACATTAAAAGATACTCAGCATCATTACTCATTAGGGAAAGGTAAATCAAAATCATGACAGGAGGTGGAGGAGTCAAGATGGTGGAGAAGTAGCAGGCTGAGACTACTTCAGATAACAGGAGATCAGCTAGATAGCTTATCTAAAGATTGCAAACACCTGCAAGTCCATCGGCAGATCGAAGAGAAGAAGAATAGCAATTCTGGAAACAGAAAAATAACCACTTTCTGAAAGCATATTTTCCTGGGGTTGTTGCCACCCTTTTAGTATTTTACTTGCGCCTTCATATACTCTTATCTGGACAAAATGACAAGACGGAAAAATTCACCACAAAAAAAGAACAAGAGGCAGTACTGAAGGCTAGGGACCTAATCAATACAGACATTGGTAATATGTCAGATCTAGAGTTCAGAATGACAATTCTCAAGGTTCTAGCCAGGCTCGAAAAAGGCATGGAAGATATTAGAGAAACCCTCTCGGGAG